>NW_020954564.1:20718109-20757185 GCF_900497805.2 Vombatus ursinus | reverse complement strand
CATAGGACAAAAATGCTCTAAATCACTAATAATTAGAAAAATACAAATTAAAACAATTCTGAGGTACCACTTCCCACCCATCAGATTGACTAAGATGACAGAAATGGAAAATGACAAAAGCTGAAGGGTATTTTGGGAAAGCCGGCACACTAACACACTATTGGTAGAGCTGTGAACTAATCCTACCATTCTGAAAAGCAATTTGGAACTATGGCCTGAAAGTATTAATCTGTACATACCCTTTGGCTACTAGGGCTATGCCCCAAAGAGATCAAATTAAAAAACAACCCATATGTACAAAAATATTTATAACGGTTTTCTTTGTGGTGGCAAAGAATTGAAACTAAGGGGATGACCATCAATTGGGGAATGGATAAACAAATTGTGGTATATGAATGTGATGGAATACTGTTGTGTTGAAAGAAATGGTAAAAGGGAAAGCACAGAAAAATTTGGGAATACTTATATGAACTGATGCAAAATGAAGTAATCAGAGGAGAACAATCTACACAGTAATAGCAATATTGTAGAGAATGAATTGTGAAAGACTCAGTAACTCCAATCAACCCAATGACTTACCACATTCCAAAGGACTCATGATAAAACATACTAGTTACCTCCAAATAGATAACTAATGGAGTGCAGCCTGAAGCATTTTTTCTTTTTCTTGTCTTTTATTGGGGGGGAGTGGGGGGATATCACTAATGAAGAAATTTGTTTTGCACGACTATTCATTTATGTAATAGGTTTTGTTTTCCTTGCCTTCTCATTGGGTGGAGGGAGGGAGGGAGAAGAGAATTTGCAACTGAAAAAAAAAAAGTCTCTGTGTTTTAAAAATAAATAAATAAATATACAATAAAATAACATCCAGGAAACAAAAAATATCATGAGAGAGGTAAATATTTATCACCATACCCCTCCCCTCCCAAGCACCCTCTGGAGGAGACAAAAATTTGTATGAGAAAGCACCAACCTGAAAGCAGAAGTTCTTTCTACTGAGCCAAATAGCTGGGTCATATAAAAAAGCAGTGTGTCCTAGGGGAAAAGAGCCCTAAAGCAGGGCAGAGGGAGCCTCCCAGCTTTTCTGGCCACTAACAGAAAATGTTCCTGTTGGCAAGGCTACATCTTCTCTTCCCTTCCTCTAATTCTTCAGGTTTCAGGAGAATAAGCCCTGCTTGGGAGTTTTCCTGAGAAACCCAGTAACTCTGAATCATAGGGTCTTAGGGCATCAAAGGTAGGTCAGTCCTTAGGGATCATCTTGTCAAACCCCTTCATATTACAGATAGGGAAACTGAGGCCCAGGCTGAAAAAGACTTGCTCAGGGTCATATAGGTCGTTGGTGGCAGAATGAGCACTAGAATTCAGGCTTTCTTACTCCCAGTTCAGGATTCTTCCTAACCTCTAATCAGACCATGATTTGTCCATAGGTAACTTCTCCAGATCTACATCATAAGACAAGGACATTCAGGACAGACCAGAGCTCAGACAGAACAAAACAGGATGAGAGGGGAAGGGAATAGATTACATAAGTCAGAGCTCCAAGGGGCACAAGGCACAAAATATGACTCAGCACCCTTACAGGTGACAGGCCCCACTAACCTCAGAGGCCCCTCTCCTCCAAAAAAGTTCCTTCTCTCCTTCTTCTTTGGCTTCCGTCCCTCCTCAGCTGAGGCGACTTGACTCTCTGCCCAGACACCCTTTTATTAGACAGGGTGAGCAGAATAGGTTTTTAATTCTCCTCCTTGGAAGAATTAAAACCTTTTTCCCCAACTAAATCACTGACATTTCCTTTACTTTTTGGACATAAAACATGTACAAATGAAGCTAACTGACAGCTAGCTTTAGGTGCTCATTAATTCTAGGGGAGACTAAGAGTCCAGCATGAATCAAATCTTTGAAGGTGGCAGCATCTGCAAGTCTTGCTTATCCCCAGGAAGCTGGGTCTTCCCTTACTGGCAAGGCCCACTTTCAGTCCTGCCTCCCCAGTAGAGGGCCCGACGTGTTGGGATTAGGATTAGGCATCTGTGTCAATCCCCTCATCCCCGGAAGGGAAGACGGGAACGACCCATCCCGCTCAGAGCTAAAATCCCTGCGGGCAAGCCAGGGCTGGGGCCAGAGGGTGCACGTGCTTGGCTGGAGGAGGGGGAGGTTTGGGGCTTGGAGCAGATTGCTGAGCAGATTGCTGACCCAGAGGTCAGACCCTTGCAATGAATGCTGCTTAAGGGCCATGGAGGCAATGGGGGAAAAGATTGATTTTAGAAAGTTTGGATAGGTGTGTATGAATCAAAGAAGTTAGAAAAAGCCAAGTAGCAGAGTTCTGTCTTTTTAAGTTTCTAACTCCCAAGGTCAGAGGCATTGGGAATATCCACCAAAGCAAGAGGATGTCAGCCTTTTCTGCAACATTTCCCTAGCCAGGCTTATTTCACTTTGCTGTGAGCTCAAGGTCTGTCTCCCATAGTGCTTCCTGGGCTCTGGGGATTCTATTGCCTGTAAGATGGGGTCGGGAGGGATGAAAAGGAAAGACCATTAGTTAGAGACTGAGGAGACCTGACTCTGGCATTGTCTGTCTAGGTGACCCGGCTAGGTGATAAGCCTCTTTCTCTCGCCCAGTTTCCCCCTTTGTAAAATGAGGAGTTAGGTTTGACTAGATCAGAGGTTCTTACCCTTCTTTGTGTCAAGGACCCCTTTGGCAGTCTGGTAAAGCCTATGGGTCTCTTCTCAGAATAATTGTTTGTTGATCATACTCATAATTCAATTCAATGAATATTTATTAAGCATCTACTATGTGCCAGGTGCTAAATTCCAGGTAGAGGTTAGTGAAAATAAACATGTAATTTTTCCCCATCTAAATTTATGGACTGTGGGCCCCTGGTTAAGAACCCTGGACCACATAGTCTCTAAATTCATTAGCACCATACCCAGCACTTAATAACAGGTTGTTGATTGATTGATTGATTGGTTAATTGATTCCAACTTTCTCTCAGGTTGTGCTCCCCTTAGCCTACGATTTATGATTAACCAAAAAATGGGGCAGGGAAGTGGAAGCTGCTGAAGACAGTTGAATTCAGACTCCTGGAATATTTAACTCTAGCCCTGGGGTGATGGGATCCATGCTGCCTGGCTGGAATAGCTCTTGCTGCTCCTTTATAGCTAGCATTTATAGTGAGCATTTAGGTAGCTCCTCCACTAGGTTGGAGCCATCCACTCTTTGAAAAGCCATGGTCAGAGTCTCAGTTCAGCTCCGTCAGTCACTGTGGCCCTGCCTGCCTGCCTGCCCTTCAGCTAAACACCAAAGGGAATTCCTCCATCCGAGGGAGAAGGGATCTGATCGCTGGCCTGCCCAGCTACGCTGTGCCTCTTCAAACTCCTTTAGAAGAGGAAGCTTTAGAGGCTGAGCCCCCTCTTCATTCAGTGCCATGCTCAGACAACCAAATGTCTCAGTGGGAACTTCTATTTTCCCAGACACATGAATCACTGCTATTGCCCCACATGCTAAACAGTGGAGCAGGCTCTCGGTGTGCTGGTGCTGCGTGAGGACAGATGGGAGGTCAGGGCTCCAGGCCTCGTCTATTTCCCTTGTGTCTGAGCAGGAACTGTGGGGCAAGCCTCCCAGCGCCCCTCAATCACAGCTGCATTCTTATCTGCCCTACTGTGTGCCAGGCACTGAGGAGAGCCAATGTTCTTCTTGTCTTTTGGGGAGGAAAATGGCCATGAAACGATGGTAGATCAACACAAAACAGACAGTGATTAAGTTCCAACATGCATATCCTCAATTTCCTTATCTATCGAATGGGGATAATAATATTTGCACCACCTGCCTCTGGGACTATTGTGAGGAAAGTGCTTTACAAGATAAAAAATTGTGAGGTATCATTATTATTATTATCTCATTCTTTTCATTTTTCTCAATGAGGTTCAGAAAGAATCAGTCTAAGGATAAGTTGCTATATTATTACCTCTTTATGTTTAATATTCTGCAGACTATTACACAGGTTGAGAAAATGATTCCTTTTTAGAATTGAATGAGTATTGGGATGTAAGTTCATCTTCAACTGACTCACTGAAAGCATCGCTGGGACATTATTATTACTGTTATTATCATTATTATTATTATTTTTTTTATTTTTATACCATTATGTTAGAGAATCTTTCATGATACAAAAGGCCGATGTATTCTCAGAGGAATTTTCTTACTCTTATCTTGTAGCCCTTATTTCAGAAACCTGGAAAGATGTAGGCAAGATACCCACTGATACATGAAACATGATTCCCCACTTATAAGTATAGCCTTCACAATATTCCAAAGGGAAATTTTTATTAAAATGAGAGAAATGAAATAGAAATCTTCAGATGAGTAGTCATTAGTTTCAAAGATGCAAGTGAATTCTCATTCACTTACAGTCCCAAATATGAGAGCTTATTTGGCAGAGGCCCCTATCCCACCAGTTCTGTTGAAGCCCCTTACTCTCTGACCACACCCTTCCCCTGAAAGTGGAGGCAGGTGACATCTCTTTCTCTCACTCTAACAGTTCCTCAGGTGAAGCTGGCAAACCATCCTTTTTTTTTCCATTCCGTCTCCTCACAAACAGTATCCTGAATTGTTTTCTTCTCTCCAGCTCACTACTGTTATTTCCCCCAAAAGCCCTCCTCCTTCATCTTCTTTAGTCTCTCCTGTTAGCCTGTCCAACCAATACCAAACATATCAGTAGGAGCAGACACACTTCATTTCCCCCAGTTTTTTAGTTAAGAAATGAATGAAAAAGGGCAGATACCCCCAGAATTCCCTACATTTTTTATCAGCACCAACAATCCATACAAAATGTAGTCAAGAGGGTTGAAGCTTCTAGAAGGGCTTTACAAGGAGGTGGGGCACAAGATAACGATACGAATATTAATGATAATATTAAAATAACAAGCACAGAAAGTGCAGAAGCTCATATTTAATCATCAGAGCTCACAGGGTGGGCACTATAGACGCTTGCTCATGGGGACAGAACAGGGTAAACATGAGAATGTGGGTAGAGTGCTTCTGAGAGATACTAAAAATTTGGCTGATACCAAGGCAAAATTTTCATTCTGAAAACTCAAAGTAGAAAAGATCTATTGACCATAGCATCTACAGGAGAGCAGGCCATGGGGAACAGAGATGGGATGGGATTTCTCCAGTGCTCTGGTCCTTTGGATAACAAGCTTGAGCTTCTTCTCCAAGCCTGAGTGGGGAGCCTATCCCACAGTGTACAAATGTTTTCAGAAATGTCATAGGATCATACAGACCCAGAGCTGGGAGGAATCTGAGAGCTCATCTAATCCAGAGAAGGTAAAAGATTTACCCAAGGTCACACAGAAAACAAGTAGTAGAGTCAGGATATGAACTGAGGTCCTCTGATTTTAGGGTGAGTGCTTATCACCATGTTATCTGTTGTTGTCTGAGAACTAACCTTGAGTAACAGAAAGGACAAATGTTACACACTGGAAGGCAGTTTGGTATCACTATAACAGCAAACTTTCTGAATCTGTTTTTCCATCTATAGAATTCTATTTGTACAACAATATTTGTAGCAGCTCCTTTAGTGGTGACCAAGAATTGGAAATTGATGGGGTGCCCACCAATTGGGGAATAACTGAACAAGTTGTGGTAAATGATTTTGATGGAATACTATTGTGCTATAAAAAATGCCTAGAGGAATGTTTTCAGAAAAACCTGAAAAGACTTACATGAGCTGATGCAAAGTGAAGTAAATAGAACCAGGAGACATTGTACCTAGTAAAAGCAATACTGTATAATGATCAACTGTGAATGACTTAGCTATTCTCAGCAAGACAATGATCCAAGACAATTCTGAAGGACTTATGATGAAAAATGCTACCTCCAGAGGAAGAACTGGTGGAGTCTGAATGCAAATTGAAGCATACTTTTTATTTTCTTTATTATTCTTGCTTTTTTTGGTCTGTGTTTTCTTTTGCAACATGACTAATATGGAAATGTTTTGTATGACTGCACATGTATAATTTATATCAAATTTCTTGCCTTCTCAAGGAAAAGAAAGGACAAGGAGGGAGTGAGAGAATTTGGAACTCAAAAATTTTTTTAAATATTAAAATTTTTTGTTTATAGGTAATTGATAAAAATTAAAATTAAATTAAAATTAAAAAACAAAAACATGAATTGCTATCATGATTATAAAGATGTGCTAGAATCACAGACATATAAGCATGGGGGCCCTAGAAATGTCTAAATCACTCCGGTTGCTTGCCCAGCCCCCACAGCCATCATGCAGGAAAGCAACTACTGTGGAAAAAGACCAAGTGATCCCTACCAGCTGCCACACACAAGACAGACAAACCAGCTTAGCTGAAGGAACAAGACATTTTGAGGGAGAGACAAGAGGCAACATGTGCCAGGTAAATCAAGCCACCACCACCATCTTGACCACCATCTTCCCTGATGAAGACAACCCAGGGGCCCTGAACCCCAGAGTCTTGGGAATAGCAATGCTTCTAACCCAATGCTTTCAACCACTACCCCAGGCAGGACACAACCTCTGTGGAGATGCAGCCTGGCTACTACTCCTGCAGGTGCTATAGCCACATGTGTGGAAAACTCAGAAAAGATAGTTCTTTTTCACCAAAGTCCTTGACACAGTCAAATGGTTTGATATCAGAAACTGATATGATTTTGTGGGTGGAAACAACATCAAAGAAGAGACATTACCATGTATTTTGCCAGCATACCCTATGGACCAAGAGATTTTTGTATTTGACTTGCAACTGAAACCCTCCATCTGGATTGTCTTCTCCTTTAGAAAGTAAGGTCCTTGAGAGCAGGTTCTGTCTTATTTTCCCATTTGTTTCCCCAGCACTTAGAACAGTACTTTGCACAAATTGTAAGCACTTAATAAATGCTTTTCATTCATTAATTTATTCATTCATTTGTTAAAACTCACAAGATAATCTCCAATTGGGTTCCATTTCATCCACTAGTCTCAGCCTCCAAGCTGCCTATCAGGCAGCAACAGAATCTGCTATAGATTCATCCTCTTCCTGTCCTTTCCTGTCATTAGTCAGGAAAATGACTCAGGGCAAGCAGGAGGAAAGGAAAACATGCACTACTGTGGAATAATCCACAATATGGAGAATTGCCCTTCAAACAATTAAGAGATAGTGGTGTTCCTCTAAGTCTGGCCATCTCATCTCTTGACCTGCTTCATCCTCCGTCTTCTATCCCTACTTCCATTAGGGAATCCATGAAAGGGCTCTCTCTGTGTGTCATGAGTAGACAGGGTCCTGCAAATGTATCCTTTCATATGGAATTAAGATAAGAAGTTCTCTTCAAAAGAGCTGAATGAACTAAAGCATCTGCCTCGGGCATTTTCATCATGGAACAATTTTAAGTAAATTTGCCCTAAAGCCCAAAATTTATACAGCTATATTGATCTCAGAGATCTTGAAATAAATGTGTGATTTCCCCAAAGCTTGTTTGAACTAAATGATTCTATAGGACAAGGAAGGCAATGAGTTACCTTGTGAGCCTCATTACTTTAACCTCATTAACTTTAGCCTCACATGCAGAAGCTAGTGTAATCAAAATGTGTCCATCAAAGTTTGGCCACCCAGCCAGAGTGGCACCTCTTGTAGTTTCTTCTCTCCCTCTATTGATTGTTTTCCCTGTAAAATCCTTCAAAGAGACTCTGTGTTTATAAGTTCATTCTTGGCAGGAGAGACTCTTGCTCTAAGAAGTGCCCATCCAGGAAGGCAGACAGGAGGCTGGCCCAGGACATTGGCCCAAATAAAGGGCCTGGGATGGGAGATCCCTGAACTGCAGAGCAAGGAAATCAACAGTTTTTGGCTTCCTTGCAAAGAAGGTTTGGAAGACATCAGAATGTTTGCCTTCATGTTACCGTCTTCCTTTGGGAAAAATGTAAAACAGAGATCTCGATAAAATTTTCGGTGGTCAGTGTTACTCCCAAACAGTGCCTGGGGTCTGCTGCAGACTAAGGGCGAAGAGTCTCTGCTGTTCAGTTTACCTACTAGTCTTCCTTAGGTAGATCCCTTTCTATTTTCAGTCAAGTCTCAGTTATTCACACAGCTAATATAAATGGAAATTACAAACAGTTCATGATCCAGAATTTGTTTCTTTTTTAAAAAAAATTTATTGATTCTTTTTGGTTTGTTTTTACAACATGGCCGTTTCCAAATGTTTACCTCTCCCTTCCCTGGTAAGCATCATGGTAGTCCACGTGAGCTCTGAGGGTCGTTATCCCAACTCCCATTTTCATGAAGGAGTCAAATTTCCAGAAGTTGAAAATCAATTTAATCAGCCTTAAGTAGCCTTTAAAAAGGAGTATTTTTGTTATAATACAGTAAGAACAGTTGGTACAAAACATTGCCCCCCCCCAAAAAAAAAGCTTATGTCAGATTCACCTATAAGTACCTATAGAGCCCAGGGGGAAGTAGGCTACAGCCTATAGAACACATGTAGCAAAGAGTTAATTTACAGCTCTGTCTGGAAGAAGTCCCTCTTAGTAGTTTCTTTGTTGGATTCCTTTGTGGAACTGTGAACCTGTGTCTACTCTATTTCCCAATGAAGACATTGCCATCAGTTCACCCAGGGACTCTGATGGGAAAGTGAGAAGCCCAAAATCCTTTGGAACCTTTAAAGCTCCCAAGTTCCTCTTCTGGTCAAAGCAAAGTGCAGGGAAGGGGCAGGATGGAAAACTAGCCCAAAGCCAGTTTGGGGCTTCTCCCCCAAGCATTTCCTTCTCAAGGCAGATCAGCTGTCTCTAATTCTTTGAATGAGTCCCACCCAAATCACTCTGGCTTTCACTGATTGGCCAATAATAGGTCCCAGCCCAAGCCTCACTTGCTCATGGTTGGGGTTTTGATGGCTCAGAGTGAGTGCAAATATCAATTGTTTTCTGTCTTGGACACAAACTCTGAGGGTCTTCCCTTCCCAGACTGATTCTTTTGGGAAGGCAAACTAGGCCATCTTTTGTCTCAATTCTAACCTAGCCTTTAATCATTAAATGGGTATTGCCTCAGATAAACTGAGACCTGGGAAAGATCTTAGCTTAAAAAGGCCAATGTCTCCCATTGCATCCTGGGTTATTGCCAGTTGTCTTGACTTATGTCTTGCCACTGGACTCCTATGACTGGGGAGGAGAGAGTGAGGCTAATGACTTTGCACAGTTCTCCTTCACTTGCATCCAATTCATTTGCAAGTCAAGACATCACCCTTGTGATGTTATTGGTCCTCATGGGGTGCAGTGATCAGTCCTGTTTAAAGGACTTTTCATACTTAGTCTAAAAAGTCCATCAGTAAAATTGAGAAATTGACTGACTGGGTATCTTATCATTTACTTTAAGTGCAGTAGGTTTGGGTGAATCAGCTACCTCTTTATTTCCAAAAGAATAAAAGAAAAAGAAAACAATTCAGCAAAACTAATCAACTGAGTCTGATAAAGAAGGAAGGTGTGATTTCTCATACCTTATTCAGTGCCAAGCTTAGTCATTATAATGACATAGCATTCGTTCCAGAGTTAATTTCTATTTGATTTTAGAGAACATTCTAGAAGGAACCAGGTGGCGAAGTAGAGCATTAGGCCTGGAGTCAGGAAGACCTGAGTTCAAATTGCTGGCTTCATACACTAACTGTGTGACCCTGGGTAAGTAATTTAATTCTGTTTATCTCAGTTTCCTCAATTGTAAAATGAGAATCACAACAGCACGTACCTCACATGGTTGTTGTAAGTATCAAATAAGATAATATTTATGTATTAGCATAGTGTCTGGTATATAGTAGATACTACATAAATGCTTATTTCCTCCTCTTCCCCCTTCTACCATTTCTCCTACTGCTGATTCACCCTCCTGTTTCTACTGGCCTCAGTCTATGAATGATGAGGTTATATGAAGGGGAGCCCAGGACCATGGTGGAGACCTGGGTGAAACAGACTGGGATGAAAAATATGCCACAGATGAACCACGCACAAGTAACTAAGAATTGGCTGCATCTAATTTGTTACAGAGTTGCCTTCATTTCTATCCACCTCTGGTGTCTCATTATGATCCCAGGTTCTCCAGGGTTGTGCCAGTGGTGCCCAAGTTCTGGCTGGTCCTAACAAGCTGAAAAGGCTTTACATAAGGCCTAGAAATAGACTCCAATGAGGAGTGACATAACTAAGCTGAAAGGCTCAACACTAGCATATTAGTTAACCAAAAGGAGTGATGAATGTTTTGGTAACAGCAACTCATGAAATCTGTATACAATGGTGTAGATGGGTTTCACTTCACATTAGTAAAGAGAAACCATACTGACAAAATCATAGATCCTTGAGGTATTCATTCATTCATTCAATGTGTGTTAATTAAGCATCTATTGTGTCATGTACTATACTAGAGGATGAGAATATGAAAACAAAAATCAACCAGTCCCTGCTCTCAGGGAGCTTACATTCTCTTGAAAGAAGGAGCACAACCCAACAGAGAAAAGTAAACACAAAATAGATAAAATGTGGGTGGACTGGTCTTTCAGGGCTAATCCTTGGAGAATGCACAAATATCTCTTGCTTGGTTTCAGTCTTTTTAGCACACACAGATTGTCTGCCCACTTCCAATCCAACCACATACATGGTAACCATGTGGAGCTAGTTTCTGACCATACAGATTCAAGGTTTAGCACTGCAATGATAACAAAAAGTCTCTTAGTTGACTTGGAGCTGAAGGAATTGCTGATCCAAAAGATGATAAGCCAGAACTAAGTATACATATAAAAGGGGACAAGCCATCCTTCTCTCAGTCTCTTTCCTTAGCCCCTTTGAGTAAGGCCAGTCCCAAAGCTCATTGGTATAAGGTTCTCTCCTTATTTGTGGAAATCAATGCCCCAGACCTGTGTCAGAGGCAGGGGGGAGTTGGTGAGACCAGAAGAGAGGAGTCTTGGGACTGTAGTTACATGAGGAAGGCTTCTCAAAGCTTCTGGGTAGGGGAGATGGCTGGCCACATTCTCCTACCAGATTGCCATGTGTCCAGGAGCAGTTTCTTTTATGTTTTATGTTTCCTGATCTTAGACTAACAAATATTTTGAGGTAGGATTTTCAGATGACCACTTCTGTTTGGTAGATCCACAAGTCCCTTCAGAAGTCCCATCAGTAACCAGATGTGGCAGCACTGGCTGCTGTAGCGGTAAGAGCTAATGACAAAGGGAACACCTGAAGAAATATCACCTAAATGTCACCTAAGTCACCTAAGGATGGCAACAACCTCAGGAAATGAGACACCTTGTGGTGGATAGACATGTCAGTGGGCTGTCTACCTATCAGGAAGCCATACCTTAAAGTGAACTTCATGAGGATGCCAAAAAGGGAGAAAAGACCTTCCAGAGAAGGTGTACCTCTGGGATGAATACCTCTGCCACACATGTGCCTTCATACCTTCACACTTTAAAAAGAACCCAAAAGAACTGATGGACTCTGAATGCAGATCAAAGCATACTATTTTCACTTTATCTTTTTTGTGTTTTTTTTTCTTTTTGGTCTGTTTCTTCTTTCACAACATGACTAATATAGAAATATGTTCTACATGATTGCACATAGATAACCTATTTAAAATTCTTACCTTTTTAGGGAGGGGAGAGGCAAGGGAGGGAGGGAGAAAATTTGGAATTCATAAATTTTTTTAAATGAATGTTAAAAATTGTCTTTACATGTCATTGGAAAAAAATAAAATATTCTTTAAAAAAATAGAGAACCTACTCTTCCCAGGGATCTTGTGTGTTCAAAAGGAAGGGCACCCTAGTTTGGGGAAACATTTTATACCAACCTTGCTTGTATTTTCTCAGTCAATACCTTAGTCTAAAAGCTAATGGATTCAACTGGTTAGTTGTTGGTGAGGGGCACACTGTGGGTAACTGTGCTGGAGGTACGGCCTGTACCAACCTGTCATGGTTGCCCCTGAATCTCTGAGAAGACAAGGCATCAGCTGCCCTCTCAGGAATCAACTTGTCAATCCAAGTGTGATGAGGAAGAGCAAGATCAGAGGGAGTGCTACCTGCTACACACAGGAAGAGTTTCCAGGGACGTGAGACACAAGCAGCTAGAGTGATCAAGACAGGCTTCCTGTAGGAGGTGTCACTTGAGCTGAGTTTTGAAGAAAGTTAAGGATTCTCAAAGGCAAAGAAGAGGAGGAAGGGCACTCCGGGCATGGGTGACATCCAGCGCAGAGCCATGGAGAAGGGGAATGGAATGTTGTATAGATGGAATAACAAGTAAGCCAGTTTAGCTGGAAAGTAGAGTTCATGAAGGACTGCAAAGATAGACTGGAAACAAATTTTTGAAGACTTTAAAAGCCAAACAAAGGAGTTTGATTTTATGCTACAGGCAATAAGAAACCTCTTGAACAGAAGACCTGCATGGCTAGATGTGTTCAAGGTACTCAAGTAAGTGCCTTTCTTCCAAAGTTGTTCCCAGACTTGAGTAGCTGCATAAAACCTTACAGCCAGCTGGAAGAGACCCTATCATCTAGTAACCCTCATTTTTCAGAGGAAAAAGTTAAAGCCCAGAGAGGAGAAGGGACTTGACTAAAGTCACAATGAAGAAGAACAAGACTTTAATCCTCCTTACTTCTCTTGGTGACAGACTAGAGGATGAAGGAGAATGTAAAACCAAATGCACTCTAAGTTTGTGATCCTGGGCACATTGGAGGATGCCACTGTCAATGATAGAATATGAAAGAGGGGTGTCCACAGGTGAGATCCAGAGCTGACCATCTCCTGGGGGTCAGGGGATCTCACAAATAGCCAGAGTCATACCTAGGAATTCTTGTAACTGGAGCAAGTGGGAGTGGTCAGTGGCAGTGATGGTACAGGGCGTGTATAGTTGTGGTGGAAGAAGGGGAGGTCTTTCTACCAGAGAATCTAGACCTGGCCTCTTCATGGGTTGTGGGAGGATTGAGGTGGAAGAGGCAGGCCTTAGGAGAGGGATATCATGATTACAGGATCTTGGAGGGTCCTGCAGTCTGAGTGAAGTTTCTCAACAAGAGAGTGTAAGCCATGAGGGCTTCAGGGTGAGATGAAGGGATAGGAATTACCACTGAAAGAACATATACCTTGTAACCCCCTTCATGTTTGTTCCCTGGCATAAATCCCTGTGTGTCCTTGCTAGTTGCAGCCTGATTATGATATTTTTCATAAAACACCCTCCAGCCTGGAGGCCCAAGAAGGGACATTTCTGATATGCTGACAATAATACATCAACTAGTCCCAAGTGCACTGGAAAGCCAGGGAAGGGGTTGCTGAGTGAGCAATGGGAAAGAGGTGATTGCTATGAAACAAGAGTTGCATTGGGTTCTCTTTTTACCCTGGCACGACCAAGCAAAATTGGATCCCTGCTGCATAAGAACATTTCAATTTCACTTCTGAGTTTGGGTGTTTCATTCATTTTTATCAAAATCTGGAGATGTAGTCATAAAATCATGCCAATGAACACCATAGCACAACACGGGAATATCATCAAATCAGAGGCAATAAAAGCAGGAAATAATACTGTGCTCCACACAGATATGATTGGTTAAAAAAAAAAGAGAAGAAAAGAAAAAGTAATTATAAGCTATACCAGTTCAGCTATACCTTGCTATATATCTGTGAAAGAAAATCATTTCAAATTATATTTCTTATATTGAATTTTAATAATTGGGTGCATTTATAAGCCTCTCTGGAAGAAAATGGGGAATTTGAGTCGTTTTTTTAAAAGCTTCCCAAACAATGAAAAACAATATAGTCAGTATTTTTTTTTAAATAAAAACTTGCTTCCCTTGACATTTTTAAGGTTTGTTCAAATTATTTGACTTTTCCAGTGATTTTCTCAAGTCTCTTCTCCATTTTTCATCCTAAATGGTCTCCTTGGGCCTTGGCAAAGAGCCCCAAGGGGCACTCTGACTACAAGCAACCTCCAATATCTTCATGGGAAGGGGGGATGGGTCATCCTGTTTGGGAATGAGGACAGACCTGGTGATTCTGGGAGTAGTGGGGGGAAATAAGGATTCTAAGTGGGTGTGCTGCTGCCTGCACATAGGCTGAAGCACAGGGTTTCGGTGATCAATGCCTCAGAACCAGCAGCAAGTCTCTGAGATACAGGAATGATGGATGCATTGCTTTCTGCCAAGCACTCAGCTCAGAATGGCCAGGAACTAGTTACCTGCAGTGATTGAAATCTCCCCAGGACACAACTTGCCAAGAGTCACACTCCTTTCCTCTTACCAGAAAAGGTTTTCCTGTATTTCATCCCACATCCTTGACCTCTCTTTCCTTCTTTCCTGCTTATTGTAGATTTTCCACGTCCAGCTTAAATGCAATCTGGATTTCTATTTCTAGTAAAATATTTCCAGAGAACTTCAGTAGTGTGTGTAAGGGGGCAGAGATGGGATAAGGGGGTGGGTTAGGTTTGGCATGTACAATTTGATATCTTTAATATGCTGTAGACACCTAACTATAGAGACTAGAAAGGAGGGAGAAATTTAGAGAGAAAAAGGGATGGGGTGGGAGTGGGGATGAAAGCCTGGATAAGGGAACTACCTCTTCTAGTGCAGGCTGGCATCTCTCCTGCCATTTATAGTCTTAAAGAGTTGTTCAGAGTACTGAAAGATTAGATCAGGCCTGGGGGCCCAGTGCTGCCCACAACACTCCCTAGTGCTTCCCAGAGCCAGATTAAAATGCCATTGGGAGATATTTAACAAAATAAACAAAAATAGAATAAAACATAGATGATGTTAATATGTGGTTTTCTAAGTCAATCTGCAGTATTCCTGGATCCTTATGTGAGGTTTAGCTGTCCCCATTTCTATTTGAGTTTAACACTACCTCTCTTTAAGAAAATGGGGATCCATATGAGGATTGTATGGTAGCCCTGCACATATAGCACAGCCCATCCTGCAGAGCAGGTGCACAACAAATGCTTGTCCTGTTGGATTGGATTACAGAGTTAATTTTGTTGTTCAGTCATTGTTCAGCCGGGACTGACTCTTTGTGACCCCATTTAGGGTTTTCTTCACAGAGATATTGGAGTGATTGGCCATTTCTTTCTCCAGCTCATTTTACAGATGAGGAAACTGAGGTAAACAGGGTTAAATGACGATCAGCGTTGCACAGCTGGTCTGAAGCTGAATTTGAACCCAGATCTTCCTGACTCCAGGCCCTGCGTTCTATCTACTGTGTCACCTAGCTACTGAGAGGCTTCTCCTTCATCACTACTTCCTGCCCTCATGATGGCTGTATGTGCCGGACTGGCTCCCAAACTCCTTATCCAGATGCTCAGAAGAAGTGAAGGGAGGCAGGCTTGACTTTATTCAGCCTAGGAGTGCACCTAGGATGAGAGATTCAGATACCATGGCCTAGAGAAAAGAAGAGAAATCTGTCCCTTGCAAAAGCAGCAGAAAAGTCTCTTCCCCTCCAGTGGACACCTACCCTTACCTTATCCTGCTCCCTCAATACACAATCACCTTATTTCCTGGCCACTCTTTCTGCCTGGAGTCTACCCATAGTCGGCCTCTTCTCTGCAAGCCAGACCCTTCCCAGTGCATCCCTTTAGCAATTCAACCTGAGCTCCTGAGAGCATTCTGTAGATGCCTCCCGTCTGCTCCCTTTGGTTGAAACCCAGCACGACACATATTGCCCTCCCGACAATGCATTACCAAGTCCAAATCCACTGCTGCCTCCGTATTTATGTAAATATTTGTTTTTCAAAAAAAGCAAAACATTGCCCTAAGGTTTGTACTCCTCATGATTCAACAGTCATATTTTTTGCTTTTTTTTATGGGGGAAAAAAGTCCTATTTAATTATTTATAATGAATATGGAAAGTATTTCCACTTTCAGCTCCTGCATTAAAATTTTAAACTGGCGGGTTTGAAAGTTCTTGGCTGTGCTGATAAGAAGCTGGATGCCACCCCCATTCCCCTCACTGAGCCATGGTCCCAGCCTTCCAGCTCCTCCAAGCAGGTCTCAGGCTTTTGTCTTGGTCAAATATGCTTCTTAGTGGAAAACAAACCTTGTGCCTTCCTTTCTACAGTCAAATCACACATAAAAAAAATTGGATGGAAAATCTCAGGCAAAAAAAACTCAAAACAAATAAGTGGTCAAATGATCCCTTTCTCCACCCTGGGAAATATAATGTTTCTGCCCTTGACCTGAATGACAATTCTTCTTTCCATGGAAAGAGCCCTCCTTCTCACTCACAGTCCCCACTTTCCCTACTCCCTAAGGGTCTGGCAGGAGGGAAGCCAATTCCTTTTTCTCCTCCTGCCTCCAGCTCAGATCCAAACCTCAGAGCCGAGCAAGCATTCTGTTGGTTTCCATGGATTCAGAGATTTGCTCCCCTGCACCTGAGGACAGCAGATTGTAGAAGGAAGGCGTGAGGGACCCGGCAGAGATGAGAAACAGAATATAGTAGGAGGGAGACAGTGGGGCTCATTTAGTCCATGGATTTCTTCCCTGAAACCTCGGCCCACATCCAACAAGCCCCTTTCCAAAGTGTCCAGCAGCTGGGGTAGTATAGTCCTGAGGCCCCAGACACCATGCTCTTCCACCCTAAACCCCGGTCCAAGGGACAAGAGGGCTTGAACCAAGGCAGGGAGAGTTAACATGTCTCCCTTTAAAATGGTTCCTGTGTGTTTCCCAGGAAACGGGATCAGTGACTCTTTCAATAGAACAAGGAAGGATCGTTGTCATTGTCACAGACAAATCACAAAGAAGATAATGTCAGGAGCGGTCAGATAACGTTAACATGCACCAGAAGGAGGGGCTAAGAAAAGGGTCGAAGTGCCAGATTAAGAGCCAAAATGATGGGAAAAGATTTGTTACAGAAACTAAACTTCACTGTCTGCTGTACTTTTAACATTTTATCTTATTTTTTCAATTAATCAACATTTGTTTTCTCTCCCATCTCCCCTTTGGAAAGAAAGTCAAAACCCTTGTAACAAAATATGCGCAATCAAGCAAAACAAATTCCCACACTGTCCATGTCCAAAAAATGTTCTCTGCTATGTTTAATTCAACACTTATTAAGCACCTACTATATTCAAAGCTTTGGGTTAGGTACTGAGCGTACAGAGATAAAAAGGAGACATATATCAACTAATCAACCAGCATAGACTATGAAGCTGCTCTGTGCCAGGCACTGGGCTCGGTGATGAGGATGCAAATAAAAGAAACAGTCCTCACCCTTAGTGAACTTACATTCTATCAGAGGAAAATATGTACATAGGTAAGAATATATAAAACATAAACAACATAAATCCAAGGTAATGTGGGGGTGGGGTGGGGCCGAAGGTTGAAAAGCTTCATGTAGAAAGTAGTGCTTAAACTGAGATTTGAAAGAACAAGGAGAGGAAGCCTATGCCAGCAAATGCTGGACACAAGCTATTAACTGCAGCATATGGAGTGGACAACTGCTCAACAATATAAGACACTGAACTGAGGCTTTCCTTGGGCTTATCCCTACACTAGCATCCTATCATAAGGAACATTGGATCATATGACGTAGGACTGACTTCCTCCAAACTCCCACTGTGATGGCTCTAATGGGTTGTAGGCAGGTGACTCAAGGTTTAAACCGGGCCCCTAGGTGGCTCAGTGAATAAAGCAAGGAGCCTGGAGTCAGGAAGACTCATCTTCCTGAGTTCAAATCTGGTCTCAGACACTTACTAGTTGTGTGACCCTGAACAAGTCACTTAACCTTGTTTGCCTCAGTTTCCTCATTTGTAAAATGAGCCAGAGAAGAAAATGGCAAAGCACTCTAGTATCTCTACCAAGAAAACCCCAAATGGGGTCATGAAGAATTGGACACGACTGAAAACTCAACAATAACAACTTGATACTTAACAGTTGTATATTACTTTGGGAAACTCATTCAACCTCTCCAAGTCTCATAAGATGATAGCACTCTAGCTACAAGGGACCTGAAAGGTCATCTGGTCCACCCCACCTCCATTTTACAGTGGTGGAAACTGAGACCCAGGGAGGTTAAGAGATTTGCCCAACATCACACAGATAGAAGCAGAGGAGGGCCTCTAACTCCAGAACCAATACACTTTCCATTGTACTATGCTGTCTCATTATTGTTTCTAGTTTAAAAGCAGCTAGATACAGTGAATAGAACACTAGACCCCAGTCAGGTAGACCTGAGCTCAAATCTGACCTCAGATACTTTACTAGCTGTGTGACCCTGGGCAAGTCGCTTAACCTTCGTTTTTTATATTTTACAATTTCTTCAGCTGTAAAATGAGGGTAATAACAGCACCTATCTCCCAGGGTTGTTCTGAGGATCAAATGAGACATATGTAAATATCTCTTAGCCAGGTGCTCTCTTAGCATAGTGCCTGGCATGTAGTAGGTGCTTAATAAATGTTTGTTTCCTTCCTTAAAGGAGGATAATACATTGATTACATCGCAGAGAAAAGTTTTGTAATATCAAAGCATAGATCTAAATTATTATTTCTAGATTGTGAGACCCAGAGAGCAAAGCTTCCACTTTCCCCATCACTGTCTATCCCTCAAGGTGGGGAGAAGTGCCTTGCACAAAGTCGGCACCTAAGAAATGCTGATGGAATCAGTGACTGAGTACCCAGTTAATCAAAGTGCTTGTCACCAAGTTTGTGCAATGTTTTGCTAATGTTGGTAACAGTTGAAGACAGAAGTGGTCTGTTAAGAGAAGTATTTCTTGAAGTGGGTGGGGAATGACAAACTGGGTATGGGGAATGTTCTGAGTGGAGAGGAGTGGAAACTGAAATTTGACACCATCATTGAGGAGCACAGGCACCACTGAGTTTTATGTCATATCTTGGCCACACTGGAAGAATGGCAGGAATGTCAGTTCCTTGGGAGGCAGCCCCCTGGACCCAGCTGGCTGTCAGATTTGGGGGGTGGGGGTGAGTAGAGATAGCTCCCAGCATGTTCAGCCTTAGGCTGGGAGCTGTTAGGTGAGCACACTAGAAGTGATTTTTATGACCTAGGAGTGTTTCTGTTTCATAGATTCCCTGGTTGTGAAGGTATTTAAATCATTTCTCTTATTCTTCTCACCGATTAGAGAGCCTATGATTTCCCCACAGATGTTGAATGATAATGCACAGTAATCAAGCAAGAAATAAACCTTACAAACAATAAAGACAGATCCTTTGCGACTTCCTTCTCTTATACAGGCAATGGTAGCTATGGGTTCTTTCTGGCTCAGAGAACAAATGATAATCTAGACCTCTGGAAACGCAGGCCTATGGAGACTGGGTGTGCCTGTCTTTTCTGGATGCCTGAATATGCAGGGGGTAGACCCACTTTTGACCTCAGGAAGAAGAGACGTTAGGGTGAAGGAGAAGGCATTCACCCACACTCATGCTGGGGATACCAAAGAGCCTATGAACAACAATGTACCCTCCCCAAACCCCTATGTGCACAAACACATCCCTAAAATGCACTGTTTTTACTTCAGTTCATCTGTGATCATGTCAGTATTTCTCAGTCCCTGCACAACTTCTAATCTCCTATGATTCCTTATAACTTTCCGGCAATTCTCCATAACATAACATGCTGCAGGTCATGATAGAGGCCTTTCTTTGGTTCTTTTTCTCATTTGTGAATAACAGTGTAACATCCAACAGTCTGGGTATCCCTCTTCTACCTCCTAGCTGGGTGGCACAGTGGATAGAAACCTGGAGCTCAGAGTTCAAAACCATCCTCAGACACTCATCAGCTATGTGACCCTGGACAAATCGCTTAACCTTTGTCTGCCTCAGTTTCCTCAGCCGTAAAATAGGGATAATATTAGCACTACCTCCCAGAGTGGGAAGACAAAATGAGATAATATTTGCAAGGTGTTTTGCAAATCTTAAAGTGCTACATAAATTCCAGCTATTATCTCTCTATTCATTTATGTATTTATTTTTCATAAACAGCCCACCTCCTTTTCTATTTATACCTGTTCTTGATGCTGTTTGTGCCACTTCTCATGCATAAATCAATCACTGCTAATATGTTGGTTTTGACAGCCCCTCCTCAGATGGTTTTAGTTTTCCCATCATCTTGTGCAGTCTTCTCTGGGCAAGCCCTGTTTTGTCAGTGATCCTTTTAGGTTGGAACCCCAGAACTGAACATCAAATTTCTGATGGGTCTGGCCAGTATCCTGGTTCAGTGGTAATGCCTTTAAAAGAATTTTCTAATCCAGTCATGTTTTCATAACATGACATTATTTTACCTGTTATGCTAGTGATGGAGGGAACTTACTCATAGTAATACGAAAGAGATTTTATTTTAGGGGTCTGAACTGAAATAATCTTTAAAAAATTAAAATTGTGTTGCTTTCAATTACTTTCCATTGTTCTTTGTATCATCTGCATCAAAGGAGACTTATGGTGATTTTTATGATGTCACATTGGTCCATGATTTGTGGCCGTGTGACATTACCAAGATAGAGATGGAGACCAACATCACCAAGAGAATATTGGGGTTAGAGAGAGAAGCTTTTGTAGTGGTGGACTCCTAGAGATTATTGGAAGTGTTACATAATTTTCCAAACGCAATCAAACTTAGAAACTGGTTCTGGCAGGCCATCTCTTCATTTCCCATCCAGCTACACTCCTCTGGACTTCACTGGAATCTCATCATCCTTCAAGATCATATCAAACCTGAAAATCACACCCTGTACTTCTGGGATCTCTCCCTCCCTCTGATTGGAAAGGATAGAGGGTAGAAGGGCAGCTAGGTGGCACAGTGGACAGACAGCTGGGCCTGGAGTCAGGAAGATTCCTCTTCCTGAGTTCAAATCTGGCCTTAGATGTTTGTTAGCTGTGTGACCCTGAGCAAGTCACTTAACCCAGTTTGCCTCAGTTTCCTCATCTGTAAAATGAGCTAGAGAAGGAAATGGCAAACTACTGACAAGAAAATCCAAATTGGGTCACAAAGAGTCAGACATAGCTGAAAATGACTGAACAACAACAAGACAAAGAAGGTAGAATGGTCCTCCCAAAGCCTTCATTTAAGGAGGGGGCCCAGGGCAGCCATCTCTTCACATCACCCATCTCCTTGCACTGTACAGTCCAACCAAACTGGACCACAAGCTGTTCCTTACCCAAGACATTGTATCTCCCATCTCTATGCCTCTGTGGTCCACCACACCTGGGCTGTATTCCCTCCTTACCATTTCTCTTAGAATTCCTACTTTCCTTCAAAGTTCAGCTAGAGCACCACATCCTGCATGAGAACAGGTCCTAGTGCCCCTTTGCCAGATTTGCCTTATATTGAGTCCGTAATATTTATATTTTCTCTGCACGCTATTTCCCTGATTGACTATAAGATCTTTGAACATAGGGACTATTCCATCCTAACTTTTTACAACACAGTAGGTAGTCAATAAATGTTTGCTCACTGATTGTGGTGATTCCCTCAACAAAAAGATTCTTCAAAATCACAGAAGCCACTGGACTTCTCTAATCAGAAGCAGGACCAGATCTACTAAGACTCAACTAACTCACAATCTTTCCTGGGTACATATCTCTTCTGGAGAGGATCACCCTTCTTCTAAAAGAAGCCATTTGGGGAAGATCTCACTGGGATTTTTATGCTCTCTCTTCCAATTAAGAATCCTTCATTAAGATCCTTTCCTTGAGTGTGAGGGGCATGATACTGACCCTGTTACAATGGCTGCATGTGCTCTGCCAATGCTCAGCTCTTAGGGGCTAGGGAGTGGGGGTGCAGAGAAGACACCACATAATGAAAAGGACCCTGGCCTCCCACTGAGCTCTCTTTCAGACTTCTTGTTTAGGTTCAGAGATTGGCTTGAATTTCATTTTTTTCTTGTCTGTCCTGTGGGGTTGCAGAGAGGAGGAGAATGATGCCTGGGACAATGCAGAAATCTCTGAATAAGCCTAAAAAAAGGTTGTCTGGCTTATGTATACAGAATAATAACAGCTAGCATTTATATGAAATTTTAAAGTTTGCATAGCACTGTACATGGGTTATCTCATTTGGTCCTTACAACAATCCTCGAAGTAGGTGCTATTATTAGCCCTATATACAGATGAGGAAACTGAGGCCAAGAGAGGTAAATTAATTTGCCCAGGGTTACACAGCTTTTTGTTGCTGCTTAGTTGTATCAGACTCTTTGTGACCCCATTTTGAGTTTTCTTGGCAAAGATACTGGAGTGGTTTGCCATTTCCTTCTCCAGCTCATTTTACAGATGAGAAACTAAGGCAAACAGAGTTAAGTGACTTGCCCAAGATCACCCAGCTAGTATGTGTCTGAGGCCATATTTGAATTTAGGAAGATGAGTCTTCCTGACCCCAGGCCAGCACTCCATCTACTATGCCACCTAGCTGCCTTAGTAGTTGTTGTTTGTCCTTCCTTCTCAAAGATGATATTATACATCTAGGAAGTATCTAAGACAGGATTTGAACTCAGGTTTTCTGACTCTAGATCCAACACTCTATTCACCAACATTTAGCTGTCCAAGAGACTATCTCTACTCTGATGTAGACAACTAGCTCCCCAAGACAGGAGAAACACAGGCCAGCCTGCAGTCGGTCTGTGGCCATCCAGGAGTGCCCTTCCTAGGGTTTCTATCTCTGCAAGGCCCCTCCTGCAGCTGCCAGTCTTTCTTGTCACTCTGGAGGTGGCCACTTCATTTTCGTCCTGCCCTGGCAGTGATTTGCCTGCTAATGAATGAAGCTCAGGAGTCCAGGGCTCAGCTCCAGCAGACAGCATCCTAAGGTAAGTGGGGATGCTTGCTGCTGAGCACGATCTGTTTGACCAACCTATGCTTCTGCATCTCAAAATCCCTTCTCCCCAGCTGTCCACAATTACATCCATGCTCCCTGTGAGCCAGCTGTGGGCCCAGCTCCTGAGCCGGGGCCTGCCCACTCACTCCACAGATACTGCCCTCAGCCTCTCTCCTGACTTGTATCATGTGGGCTAGGCTGAGAGGTAACGGGAGTTGTGAGGTTCAGGTGAGATAATGGATGTAAAACACTTTGCAAGCTTTAGAGCACTATATAAACGCCCATCATCATTATTATTTTATTTTATTTAGATTCTACAGTCAGTTGCTAGACTTCCTGTCCCACAAGGACTTAATTCCCTGAACCTTCTGCTGCTGAGCTCTTCGGGTTTTTAGAGCAATACAAAGTTCTGCTGTTAAATGTTTAACAACCTGACTTTTGGGAGGGGGAAAGAATACATACACACATACTTTCAAGTTTAATCTGCATTATTAACACTTTTTAAAATCTAGACAATCAACAAAACAATAAATCAAGCCCTGATTTGTAGTGGATTTCTTAGGTGTAAATGTGCACACTGAAAATTTAACAAGCAGTGGGCTCTCTTTCAAGCTAGTTAAGAGTTGGCTCCAGCAGAACCCGGGAGAATCTGTCTTCTTGCTGTGCAGAGGTGTCATGGTGCTGCTCACTGAGGTGCCTGAAGAAAGGCTGCAACAATTTGGATGGGGAATGGAAGGGGGCGAATAGCAACAGAAAAATAATTAAAGATCCCTCTGCTTTTCACCTATAACAGAGGCGATCTTCCCTTGAAGCACTAGTAGCTCTTGGAGTGATGACAGATGTGTTTGTAGTGGGGGGTGGGGATGGAGGGACGGAGAGGGGGGTGGAGGAGGGGCGAGATTGAAAAGGAAAGCGAGGTTTATAAGGAGAGAAATTGGAGAAATAGCACTGTGCTCGCAGTGGCATCTGACCATCCCCTCACCATCTGCTCTGGTTATGACTGTGATATTCCATCAGCTTATGTCCCATGGAGGAAACACCCTCGGACTTTCCTAGCATAAAAGAGACAAAGAAACCACAAAATGAACAAACCTGTTAACAAGACGGGAAGGAGATTTGGAGGCTAGGGAGCTGGAGAGTGGAAATAAGACCACCAGGAAAGGACCCCAATACCTGGTTTTCCTCTGCTTGCTCTATTCCACTCTGACCTGGGCAGAGATATCACCTTTTCCCTCCCCCTTGCCCCCAGGACCTCAGGCTCCTCTGAATTCAGGCATTTCCATCAGCCTGAAGCCAATCCAGCCTGATGGTTTTGTCAATGAAGAGCCCTGGAGAGAAGCCCTTGCCTCTTCCTCTCTGAGAGCAATAAATCAATCAACAAGTATTTATACTTGCCTGCTGGGTACCATTCACTGTGCCAAGTGCTGGGGATAGAAACGCAAAGAATGAAACATCCCTACTTACGGTGAGCTTATATTCTAATAGAGGGTGCAGTTATGTAAAACACCTGTATGTGTGTGTATATAAGTCGTAAGTAAAAAGTTGACAGATACAAATACATGCAATCAAATGCAAGATCAGTTGGCAGGGAGACCACTAGTAGTTGGGAGGCTCGGAAAAGGCTTCCCACAGCTGATAGTGCTTGAATGGCATCTTAAAGGAAGAGAGGGCATTCCTATCATGGGAGACAGTACTAAGGCATGAAGAGAAGAGATGGAATGTTATGTGTGAGGAACAGAGATGGCCAATTTGACTAGATTACAAAGTACCTGAGGGAGAATAACGTCCAATCAGGCTGGAAAGATGGTTGGGGCCAGGTTGTGTTAGGCTTTAAAAGCAAAACAGGAGTTTATACTTTATCCTAGAGACAATAGGAAGCCTCTGGAGTTGGTTGAGTAGGGAGTCACATGGTCAGATCTCCGCTAAAGGAAATTTACTTGGGCAAAAGTGTGTATAGGGTGGACTAGGAGGGGGAGAGACTTGAGATAAAAATGAGTTAGGAAGTTGTTGCAATAATCTAGGTAAGAGGTGATGAACTAGGGCAGGAATGAAACAAGAGGGGAAAATATGGAATAAAAATTCTCAGGGAAGGAGGCGGGAGAAGAAGTAGCTTAGAAGAGAAAATGGTAAATCTTACATAAGATAGGTAGAATAGACCCCTCCCTAAAAATAACTCAATAGACTGTAAGAAATAGCAAACAAGAGATTTTTTAAAAAAAGAAAATGTATAATATCTCATATCCAATGCAACTAACCTAGATAACAGATCAAGGAGGGATAATTCAAGAATTACTAGACATCCTGAAAACCATAATAGAAAAAAAAGCCTGGGTACTACATTTCAAGAAATCTTAAATGAAAACTGACCAGATAATATTGAAGCTGAAGGTCAAAGTAAAAATAGAAAGAATGCACTGATCACCCCCTGAAAGGAACCCGCAGAAGAAAAGTCCCAGGAACATCAAAGCTAAAATCCAGAGCTCCCACATCAAAAAAAAAAAAAAAAAGTACCACAGGTATCTAGAAAGGATTTTAAGTACCAAGAAACTACAGTCTGAATCAGACAAGACCTGGGAGCTTCTCCTAAGAGCTAGAGGAGATCTTGAAATACAATCTTCCAAAATGTTAAAGGTATTGTCTTATGACCAATAATAACTTGTCTTGCAAATCTGAGTACAATTCTACCAGGAAAAGAAAATGGATCTTTGATGGAACAGAGAAATTTTAAGATTTCCTAATGGAAAGACCAGATCTGAGTAGAAACTTTGGAACACAAACATAAGAGTTCAGAGAAGCCTAGAATGGTAAATGTATTTGAGTGGTTCAAAAGGCCTGTGTAATGATGTAGGGCTAATATTCTAATAAGAGAGAAGAAACAATTGTCCTCCAGAAACTTAATATCTTCAAATAATATTGAGGGAGTGAAATAATAAAAACAGAAGTGCTGGGGGTGGATAGACCTATTGTGAGGATTTGAAGAGTGGAAAGAGAAGGGGAAGGGTAAAGTTAATACATTAGCATCAAAAGGTGGAAGGAGGGAATGGAACTTGCTATGTCTCATAACTGGTGTGCTTGAGAAGAGTATGCAGAAATTGAGGAGGGGGTGGAGGGAGTGGGCACTAGATGAATCTCACTGATATCTGAAATGGATAAATGAGTGTTGAAAGCACACACAGATAGCATTTAGTATAGAAATACATTAAACTCAACAGGGGAAAATGGAGGATAGAGAAGGGAAGAAGGTTAAGAGAGAGAGTAATACTGGAGAGGGGAATAGTCACTAACAACAACAAAAAACCCTTTCTGAATTTGAAGAGAAGGTTAAAAGAGATGAAATGCAAAGAACTGGATTAGAAGGGGAGGAGGTGGGTGTATTAGATTGCTTCTTAGATAATTGGAAAATAGCTGAACAAACTGTGGTAGATGAATATAATGCACTATTACTGCACCATAAAAATGATAGAAAGAAAGAATTTTAGAGTATCTTGGGTAATACCGACTGACACAGAATGAAGTGAGTTGAGTCAGGAGAACAATTTATACAAGGACAGCAAATCGCAAGAAAAACAACTTTGAAAGACTTAAGACCACTAATCAATGCAATGACCAATCTTGTCTCCAAGGAACCTATAATAAAGCACATTATCCACTTCTTGACAGAAAGATGATGGACAGAAGGTGCAAAGACATATATTTTTAGATGTGACCACTGTGTTGATTAGGTTTATTTGTTACAGGAGATTTTCTCCCCTTTTTCTTTCTCTCACTTTTTAAATGGAGGTTGGGGAAAAAAGCAGGGAGTTAGGAAGAGGGAAGGTTAGTAACAATGATGGCAAAAAAGAAGACTGCTGGGACAGCTAGGTGGCGCAGTGAATAGAACTCTGGCCTTGGAGTCAGGATGACCTGAATTCAATGTGACCTCAGACACTTGACACTTTGACACTTACTAGCTGTGTGATCCTGGGCAAGTCACTTAACCCTGATTGCCTCACCAAAAAAAAAAGGGGGGGGGAAACACAGCTAGGTGGCTCAGTGAGTAGAGCTCTGGCCTTGGAGTCAGGAGGACCTGAGTTCAAATCCAGCCTGAGATCAAACACTTGACACTAGCTGTATGGCCCTGGGCAAGTCACTTAACACCAATTGTTACCTAAAAAAAAAAGAAGAAGAAGACTCCTGAAACTTTTTTTTAATGCGCAGAAGAGGATGTAAGAAAGTTCAGAAGGAAGCACAGTCAAGCAGGACAGTTTTGAAGGTAATATGAAGAATTTATTATACATTTTTTTTTTAAAAAGCAAGTGTTAGGAAAGTAGGTTCATATAGAACCTACTTTTTGTGTTCTGCTGTGTGTGCAGAAATGAGCTTTATTTTGGTGTTTAAGTTTAGAATAAAAAAAAAAAAGAAAAGCAGTACAGAGGAAAATGACCCTGCAGAGAATCTTGGGTGACAGCAACCTAAAGCAAATCATCCTCAAAGCAGTTGTAGATGAACCAGAAAGGAGGACAACAAAAACGACATGAAACGAAACAGTTCTAGCATTTTAGTGGTGACCTAGTTCAGGGGTGGGGAACCTGCGGCCTCAAGGCCATATGCGGCCCTTTAGGTCCTCAAGCTGGGCCCTTTGACTGAATCCAAACTTCACAGAACAAATCCCCTTAATAAAAGGATTTGTTCTGTAAAACTTGGACTCAGTCAAAAGGCCGCAGGTTCCCAGCCCCTGACCTAGTCTTATAAGAGGTGAGAGCAGAACCACAGCCCTTGGACTCTGCCATCTCCTTACCTAGTGCTTTATGTGAAAGATTGGCAATGGCACTTAGGAAGAATAACCAGACCTCACAGATACATCTGAAAGAAATCTATGCTGGAGACAACATAATTTTTAATTCATTCAGTGATCAATTTTTAGAATATTTCAAAGAGAGAAAGATTTCAATTGGATAAAAAAGATCACAGATGGTAAGTATACTATCCTCCACCCAGAGAAACAGAGACAAAAACACAGACAGACAGGCACACAGACACAGAAAACCATGAAGATATCAGTAATTATCTATCATACGTCTATTTTCTCAAATCTTTTTGAAAATAGTCTAGAGACATACATCAAGGGTATCCTTGATGGAAGCATGAGGAGGAAGCATTCAGGATTTCACAGATGATTTTTACAACAAATAACTTCTCAGTGATCTTCAAAAAAGTTTAGAGAATCCATCAAGATAGTCACAAAAAGAGATATATATTCACCAAAGGCGTTCCCTGCTTTCATAGAGCATAACATGTATAAAATTCAAATATAAAAAGGATTTGTTATTATAAATGCTAAGGTTCTCCAGATACCCTTATTCTCTGCTGATTGTAATAAGCTCCAGCATGTCACAGGACCTCCTCGATGAGGAATGGTTCTTGGTCATTCATAAGAGATCAGCAAAGCCACCCACAGTGAAAATATGTCATTGCTCAGATACTCCTAACCTGTAAGATGGAAATAATATTTATACTGCCTATCTTATAGCGTTTTCATAAAGAAAGTTCTTTGTAAACTTTAAAGCTCTATAGAAATGTGTATCAGAAATATCTAAGGAGAAGTCAAACCCAGTTCTTCCGACTCTTAATCTAATGCTCTTTCCACTATATCAGCTGCCTCCCTGAGGTTGCTTCCAACCTGGTGTTATAAAACAAAGATTCTAAATGACCAGAGAGATAGCACTGTCAAATTGTCTTAGTTAAATAAAAATGATGATAGTTGCAGCTTCATTAGGAATGACCCCCTATCAACTTTAAATCACCTCATTAATAAAGTAAGCTTGGTGCATCCAAATACCAGGCCTTTCATTTTCACCACCAATGGCAGGAGAACACTGCAGCAGTATACGGCTGGAGATGAGTAGGAAGTTTCAGTCCTAAGGGCTCTGTGAACTGCATACCCAAGAGGGGTATAATTCCACACAGAAAAGGCTTCATGCAGCTGGTGGGGGCAGCAGGCATGCTGTGCTCTGTCAAAGGGAATGTCATCTGTCCTAGGACCAAAGCTCACTTACACCTGCCTGTGCTTTCCATTCAGGGTATGTGTAATGGGAGAATAAGCAAGGTCTGGCTCAGAGCTATCAGCTGGTGGGTTTGACTGTCATTAAGGGGTCTTTTTCTGCCATTGATCCTGATCCAGAGGTCAAGAGGTTACAAATGTCACCAATAGAACAGAGCGCTGATTGGTCTATCTGGCTCAGCAGGTCCTGCAGATAGAAGACTGTCCCAGTCCCAAGCACTGACACGATTGAATCTATACTCCCTGGCAAAATGCAACTCGATGATAATTCCATTTTAACGTATGTCCCCAGCTCATCACATTGCATAATGAGAAGCCACTTTGATATGACAACTCTAATTTTAATAGACATTCATCAAAAATCCTTAGCATTTCCCAATCTGCCAGGGCCCAATATTTAGAAGTAAATGTAACAATCTTTCCGTCATCATGAAAGGTGTTCATTTATCCCCCACTCACTGACTCTTATCTTTCAATTGACATATTTCTCACGCCATTATCCTTCATACAGCTGATAAAAATTGAGAGATGATTTGGCCTCAGCTTTCTCTGTCCCTTCCTAATCATGAGCTCCGTTATTTTCTGGAACAGAGTCAGAGTCTGGGGAAGGCAGAAAATAATTTTTTTTTGATGATCTTTAAACTTGCACATTTAATCCTCCATCTCAGAAAGAGAAGCTAAAAGTATATCTGACTTAGGAGGTGCCATTTTGGAGAAAGTTTCAATTTGAACTGGAGCAATTCAGTGGTCATTAATCTGAAGGCAGCACTCATTAGGTTTAACAATTAGACATGTAGGCAAATGATAGCTGTTGTGGGATTGTTAATAGTTCTTTTCCAAAGCCTCTCCCTTTTGGTGCTGTAAAGGCTAAACTGAGCTGGCTGAATCCTGTTCAATGACCCAGAGGAGAAACTAAGACTATTTTAGACTGAAAGACTTAAAGAGAGGCAAGTGGTTGGATACACTCAATTACCATCACTAACTCTATCATAAGTCATAATGTGCCCGAGATTAATCAGGCCTCGGGTAATTATTATGTCATGCCAGATAGCTGAGAGAAGTTTAAAATAGCAATCAAAGAACTTCCTAGTTAATTCAAATCCATCTTAGCTTCCTCCAGGGGACAAAAGCTCCTTGGCTATAGAACTGACCACGCGTAAAAAAAATATGATTGTGCACATGCAAAATGGGAATTCCTGGCCTTGATAGTTCTCCATCCGGTCTCATAATAACACAATTGTCAAAAGTCCTGAATCAATGATCTTGGATTTCTACTATATCACTTTTAAATGGCTCCCTATTTTCTATTTTTAACCACGTCAATTCTAAACTCCTCTGCTAAGCTCTTAAGGCACTCTTACCTGGGCCTCAGTTTTCTTACCTGTACAAAGAAAATTATTGTACTAGCCTTCTTGCTATTTCTCCACCTGACACTTGCTCTCCCCCCATCTCCTAGCTTTTCCCTGGCTTTCCTCTATGACTGGTACGTATTCTCCTCTCACTTCTGATTCTTAAATCCTTTATTTCCTTCAAAACTCTGCTCAGGTGACATCTCCACAATCTTTCCTGATCCCTGTATCTGCCCTCACCCCCAAAATTTACCTTGTATATATTTTTTGTATGCACTTTGTCTCCCCAAGGGTGTTGTGAGGCATCATTAAACCCATTATATTCATTGAGATAATTGGATAGAAAGCACTTTGCAAACCTTAAAGTGCTATAGAAATTCCAGTTATGATTGGTGGTGGTGGTGGTAGTGGTAGTAGTAGTAGTAAGTAGTAGTAGCAGCAGCAGCAGTAGTAGTAGTAGTAGTAGTAATATTAGTAAATAGTAATGGTAATAGTAGTAGTAGGAGGAGGAGGAGGAGGAGGAGGAGGAGGAGGAGGAAGAGGAGTAGGAGTATCATTGTTGTTGTTGTTGTAGTACTTGTTAACCTCAAGTTACCAGGCCTCCAGTCTGGTGATGATTTTATTCCTGTGTCTTCTACTGCGCTCTTACTGAGCTCGAACAATCTTTACAGAGCAACATTAGGGTATGCTGGTAAGTGTTCAACATTGGGCTCATCTGAAAAAAAAAGTTTGCAGACACACTTCCTAGTTTAATCTTTATTATTAACACTTTCTTAAGTCTAGAAGATCAACAAAACAATAAACCAAGTCCTGATTTGTAGTGATTATGTTCGTATTGAAAATTTAACAATCACCTACTGCAAACTGGTTAGAGCTGACACTAGCATGCCCTGTGTCTCCTCTGATAAAATGTGAGCACCTTGAGAGCAGGGACTGTTTCATTTTTGTCTTTGTTTATCCACCACAAAGTTAAGTGCCTAGCATATTTTTGTTGTTGTATAATCATTTTTAAGTCATGTCCGACTCTTTGTGACCCCTTTTGGGGTTTTCTTGGCAAAGATACTGGAGTGGTTTGCCATTTCCTTCTCCAGCTCATTTTACAGATAAAGAAACTGAGGGAAACAGGGTTAAGTGACTTGCCCAGAGTTACACAGCTATTAAGTGCCTGAGGCCGGATTTGAATTCAGGAAGGAATCTTCCTGACCCCAGGCCAGCACTCCATCCACTGTGCCACCTAGCATATAATAGGTGCTTAATAAATGATTGTTGATTCATTGATTCTTTTAACCCTAAAGTACTACGATTTGTTGAACACTAATTTAATGTATCTGCTTCTGTTGTCCCTTTTCTCCCTTATTTTCCATCTTCCCCAAATACTCTTCACTCTAGCTGAATTGCTTTCCCCATTCTTTGACAAATCTGCACCATTCCCACTTTCATGCAGCATGATTTTGGGGAACAAGCAATGAACTTGGAATCAGATGACCTACGTTTATATTCTAACCCTGCTACTAACTACCTTGTGACAAGGGGAGTCACTTCACTCTTCTGATTCTCAGCCTTTTAATCTATAAAATGAATAGTTGGGCTATATATCCTTTAAGTTCCCGGTCTGCTCTAAATAAATGATCTTTGTTTTAATTCAATTCAACAAACATTTATTAAACACTTACAACATGCAAGACACAGCCTCTGAAACATTGATCTTGAAATCAGAAAAATGGATTTATGTGATATCTCCTTTAGCCATAGCTGTTATCTATGGACCAGGTGACATTTATATAGCACTTTTCAGCTTGCAAAACACTTTAACATACATCATTTCTTTTGGTCCAGGAAATAGCCCTTTGAAGATGGTAGTACAAATATTATCATTCCCTTTATCAGAAGAAAAAACTGAGGAACAACTAAACTAAGCAACTTGCCTAAGGTCACACAACTAGGTTCATAGGATATGAATGGATATGATGGAGTTAGAAGGGACCTTAGAGGTCATCTAGTGCAGTGGTATTAAACTCAACTAGAAATGGAGATTACTTAGGAAATATATATTAACATTATCTATGTCCTATTGTATTTTTATTTTGTTAAATATTTTCCATAAGGTCATAAAAGTAGTAAACAGCACAATCAGAATTTGAGTGTAGGTCCTCAGACTCAAAGTCAGCACTTGATAGATGCCTCCAAGTTTGTTATGTCTTCCCTTATCCCTTTTCCTCCCTTCTACAAGCCTCTGACAAGAAAATGTTAATAATGCAGATTAAACTTAAAAATGTATCTTGTGGACATTCCTCCCCCCCCCAAAAAAGCTGGTTGTTAAACATTTAGCAGCACACCCTTGCTTGTTGTCATTACACAGTACTAGTTCCCTGCTCATCTATTTACCTCTGATAGGTAGGTAGGTTGTCCTGCTCTGTGTTTCTGTCCTTTCTCTGCATACATGAGACATGGGTAGATCATAGGGCCACAAAATGGGGCCAGAGCTGCATTTCACACAAGACCCTGGGTATTAAGGGTGGACCTCATTGAAATCCATAGTATTTAACTTCCATGAGTCTGTATGCCTGGGTCAGAGTAATGATACCATTAAAGCTCTCGTTGGTACATAGAAACTTATGGGAAGAGAAGTGAAAGCTATGGATCTGAGCAAGGGTTGTGTGGGAATGATCCAAGAACCCAACAGTCTCATGGGGTAAGGGGGGGGTAAATAAAGACCAAGTTTAGAGGGAGAGATCTAATCAATGTGTGGACAGACTGCCTTGGTTTGGGCTAACCTTGGTCTAGCCTTATCAGACACTGTCATTCTTTTTCCCACCCCAACATTTTTTATGGTATGAATTTTTTTTCAAATTTATTACTTTATTCCCCCACCCCAGTTACATGCAAAACAATTTTAACATTTGTTTTTTACTTTTGAGTTCCAAATTCTCTCTCTTCCTCTCTCCCCTCCTCCTCTCATTGATAAGGCAAACAATTTGATATTGGTTATACATATGCCATCATGCAAAACATAATTTCCATGTTAGTCATGTTGTGAAAGAAAACACAGACAAAAGCCTCCTAAGAAAAATAAAGAAAGAAAAGAAAAAGTATGCTTCTATCTGCATGCAGACTCCATCAGTTCTTTCTCTGAAGATGGACAGCACCTTTCATCGTAAGTCCTTCAGAATTGTCTTGGATCATTACATTGCTGAGAATAGCTAAGTCATTCACAACTGAACACCATACAATATTCCTGTTACTGTATTCAGTGTTCTCTTTGCTCAGCTCATTCCACTTTGCATCTGTTCATGTAAGTCTTTCCAGGCTGGGAGCATCCTGTTCACTGTTTCTTACAGCACAATAGTATTCCATCACAATCATATACAACAACTTGTTCAGCCATTCCCCAATTGATGGATATCCCCTCAATTTCCAATTCTTTGCTACCACTAAAAGAGTTGCTATAAATATTTTTGTACATATAGGTCCTCTTCCTTTTGGTTTTTTATCTCTTTGGGATACAGAGTAGTAGTGGTATTATTTGGTCAAAGGGTATGCATGGTTTTATAGGCCTTTGGGCATAGTTCTAAATTCCTCTACAGAATAGTTGAATCAGTATACAACTTCACCAACAATGTAGTAATGTCTCAATGTTCCCACACCCTCTCCAACATTTGTCATTTTCCTTTTCTGTCATATTAGCCAATCTGATAGGTGTGGGGTGGTAGCTCAGAGTTGTTTTAATTTGCATTCCTCTATCAATAGTGATTTAGAGCATTTCTTCATATGATTATAGATTGCTTTGATTGCTCCATCTGAAAACTGCCTGTTCCTATACTCTGACCATTTATCAATTAAGGAATGACTTTTTTTTTCTGTAAACTTCACTCAGTAGTCTATATATTTGATAAATCAGGTCTTTATTAGAGAAATTTGTTGTAAATTTTTTTCAGAGCTATGATTACTATGTATTTCCCTCCATCCTATTTTCCTCCTCTTTATCCTACTCTCTCTCTCCTTTCACCCTGTCCATTCTCAGAAGCGTTTTGTTTCTGACTTTTATGTGTAAATTTTAAAGAAACCAACTATCTTGGTTGGAATCTGGGATGAGAATGTGCTACTAGGTCTGGAATCAATGATGACATATGTTTTAATTACTTTACTTTGAGATCCTTTCCTGAATAAGTATCTCACTATTTCAATATACAGTTCCAACTCTATCTGTTCATGCAGTGGTCACTAGATACCTACATCTAGGTTTGACTCTAGAGGTTCATGGATTCAAGCTAAGTAGGGTCACAACCTAGAGGAGATAATTATAATCATCTAAATATCTCTACCTAAATGACCCTAAATCCAGGTGAATCTTGAGCTGATCAATGGGAGGGCCATGCCTGGGATGCCTTCCACCTCCCTATCCAAATTCTGTCCAAGGCTCTGTTTGATTCTCATTTCCTCCATGAAACTTTCCTTAACTGATGGGATCAAAGATTATAGGGTCATAGAATTACAGATTTAGAACAGGAAAGGACCTTAGCAGTCACTAAGCCCAACCCCCTCATTTTACAGATAAGGAAACTGAGGCATAAAAGATTAAATGAGTTGCCCAGGCTCCCACAGCTAATAAGTATACAAGGCAAGACTTGAAAACCAAATCATATTGAAGTTAAATCCAACATTCCATCCACTATGGCATGCTACTTCGAACTCCTAAAGTACTTAGACTCTACAACACATTCTCTTCTTTTAAAAAAAAGTATTTTTCAACATTCTTTTCTTTTCAAATTTTGAGTTCCAGTTTCTGTCCCTCACTCCCACCCCTCTCCCACCTAGTGAGAAGGCAAGCTTTATGATGTCAATTGTACAAATCATGCAAAACGTATTTCCATATTAGCCACATCCCAAAAAAATAAAAAAAAATAAAGTAAGAAAATTACACTTCAATTTGTGCTCAGAGTTAATCAGTTCTTTCTGGAGGTAGAAAGCATCTTTTCATCTTAAGTCCTTTGGAATTGTTTTGGATCACTGTATTGGTCAGAGTAGCTAAGCCTTTCACAGTTGGTCATCATTACAACATTGCTGTTACTGTGCACAATGATCTTCCTGGTTCTTTTCACTTCACTTTGCATCAGTCCATATAGGTCTTGCCAAGTTTTTCTGAAACCATCCCCCTCAACGATTCTTATAGCATAATAGTACTTCATCACAGTCATATGCTTCAACTTGTTCAACCATTTCCAAATTGATGAGAATCTCTCCAATTTCCAATTCTTTGCCACCACAAAAAGAACTGCTATAAATATTTTTGTACATGTGGGTCCTTTTCCTTTTTCTTTGCTCTCTCTGGGATACAGACCTAGTAGTGGTATTGCTGAGTCAAAGAGTTTGCAGTTTTATAGCTTTTTGGCATAGTTCCAGATTGTTCTTCAGAATGGTTGGAACAGTTTACTACTCCACAAGTAATTCATTAATTAATTTACTTTCCCTCATTCCCTCCAACATTTGTCATTTCTGATAGGTGTGAGGTGGTACCTCAGAGTTGTTTTAATTTTCCTTTCTCTAATCAGTAGTGATTTAGAGAGTTTTTTTCATTTGAGTATAGATAACTTTGATATATTCTTCTGAAAACTGCCTTTTCATATTCTTTGATGATTTGTCAATTGGGGAATGGTTCTTATTTTTATAAATTTGACTCAGTTCCCCGTATATTTGAGAAATGAGGCCTTAGAGAAACTTTCTGTAAAATTTTTTATATTATTTCATTTTCCATAGTATCTTTTAGCAAAATGTAGTTTCCCTGATTATCTCTTTCAATTAGGTTTAATTTTGCTTTTGCTTTGTCTGAGATCATGATTGCCACCCTTGCCCTCTTCACTTCAGCTGAAACATAATAGACTGCTCCAGCCCTTCGTTTCATCTCTGTATGTATCTTTCAGTCTTAAGTGTATCTTTTGTATACAACATATTGTTGGATTCTGGTTTCCAATCCACTTTGCTATCCTCTTCTGTTTTATGGATTAGCTCATCCCATTCACATTCACAGTTATGATAATTATCTGTTCATTTCCCTCCATCTGATTTTCCTCTGTTTATCCTTCTCTCTCTCTCTCTCTCTCTCTCTCTCTCTCTCTCTCTCTCTCTGTGTCTTTTTTATCCTGTCTCTCCTCAAAAGTCTATCTTGCGTCTACCCACTGCCTCCCCCAGTCTATCCTCCCCCACCCCATATCTCTCATCCCCTTCTCCTCGTATCTCCCTATTGGGTACCCAACTCTGTGTGTGTGTATAATTATACTTATGTATATGGATATTTTATACATATAGTCTTCCATCTTTGAACCAATTCCAATAAGAGTGAGGTTCAAGCATTGACTGCCACCCCACCATCTTCCCCTCCACTATAAAAGGTCTTCTTTGTGTGCTTCTTTTATTTTTTTTTAAACTAATTTAATTTTTTTGTTATATTTTAAGTTTCAAACTGTGTCCCTCCCTCCCCACTAAAGAAGGTCCCTATTTGACACAGATTTATAAATGTATGTAAAACCATACTATGCATACTTCTATTTATCAGTTCTTTCTGTGGAGGTGGATAGCATCTTCCTCATAGGTCTTTTATAGTCAATTTGAGTATTTGTAGTACTCAGAATAACTAGGTTATTCACAGTTATTCCTCAAACAATATTGCTATTACTGTATACAATGTTCTCTTGGTTTTGCTCACTTCACTTTTCATTATTTCATGCAAGCCTTTCCATGTGTTTCTAACAGTAACCAGCTCATCATTTCTTACAGTACAGTAATATTCCATCACAATCATATACCACAACTTGTTTAGCCATTCCCCAATTGATGAGCATCACCTCAATTTCCAGTTCTTTACCTCCACAAAGAGAGCTGCTATAAATATTTTAGAATATATAAGTTCTTTATCTTTTTCCCTGATCACTTTGGGAAACAGACCTAACAGTGGTATTTCTGGATCAAAAGGTACACATAGTTTTATAATTGTTTGGGCATACTTCCAAACTGCTCTCCAAAATGGTTGGATCAGTTCACAGTTCTACATGCCACTTTTATGTGAGACAATTTGTCCCATGCTACCTCTCCTTTGCCTCTTCTCCCAGTGCATCCCTTTTTCTCACCCCTTCATTATTATTTTGGAGATAATTGCAGTATAATACACACTTTTGTCTTCAATTATACTGTCGTATATTCTCTTTCTCAAGTCTATTAGATTGGTCCCCTCAAGGAGACTATAAACTCTGTGAAGGTAGAGATGTCTTACATATCCTTATGTCTCTTGATATGGAACGTAGAACTCCACACTTAGTAGGGCCTCCATAAATACGTGTTGATATTTGGCTGACTCCCAGTATCCCTCTTCCTTTTTCTCTGCTCCCCAGATTTAGGCCATCTGTCTTTTCATCCCCCAATGTTGGCAGAGCTCAGAGGCTTGGTTTGTGCCTTTCCTCATTCAGACATGTTATTTACTTCAGACTTTGGAAATGGAATTTTCACCGCGAAGGTGAAAGCCCACAACAACAGAGGCTGGTATTAAAGAGAACCATGGTTTTCCCAGAACAGAATGGCCAGTTACAGCACAGACAATCCAATCTGTGCTTGCCACCTCTAAACAACAATGCTCATTTTATTAGCCCCTTTACATAGTGGGGGGAAAATGAGAAAGAGATTTGTTCTGAATACCAGGGATTTCTGTCAGATATCCCAGAAGGACAGTCTTCATTTCAAACAAAGCAGGCTCCATTCTCTGAACACTTGCCCTACATGTCGGCACTGCATTATCCCAGCCCCTCGGTGTGTGCGCTGACTGGTTCAAGGCTACCTTTGTCCTTAGCCTCTTTCATTACAGCCAGCCATGCAATTCTGCTGTGTCCTTGGGGCCGGCTCCTTCCCACCATGGAGAGGATTTGAAATGGGGATTAATGTGAACAATATCATGATTTTAACCTGGGTTATGTTTCAATACATTTTTTCTGGGAATCTAAAAAGCCCACAACCCTTCTTTTTAATGGTCAGAACTGACCCTTCTGTCGACTCTCAGCATTTGACAAATTATTCAGGATGAAGATTAATCTAAATGAAAAATTACACTGAATACCAACTTTCCCTAACCTTGGGGATAAGCTGTGCTTGAAAGGAGTTGGGCTGTGGCTTCACATCTCAAGGGAAAAGGAAGAATAGCTTATGCAAGGCTTAGAATAGCAGACAAAGAATTTAGAGCCCTCAAAGTACCTGTTTTGGCCTAACACTTTCAAGTTGCAGAGTCAAAAGTGGATTTTTTTTTTTCAGGACAAGGTTCAGGCTTGAATGGTCTAAGTAATTATCTAACTTTTTCACTCTGTTTTGTACCTAGAAAAACAGCAGAAACAATATCATGTAGAAATGAATCCCCATTTTGAAAGTTCAATATTCATAGTCTTCCTCTTAGGAATCTATCATAAGGAAATACTAAATTCTATTTAAACATCTGGAAATGAGTGTCTTCTTGGGGTTAATGTGATGCCTGGTAATTTGTAAAATCTATATCCAGCACCAGCCTGGGCCACTTTACCAAATGGACACTCACACTCATAGATTGGGATCCCCAGAGTGTATAACTGACTACTGCTCCAAGAAGGGTTCTAGGGCTAATCCTGAGCAGCTGGGGCTTCTAACACTAGAGTTCCAAAGCCCCCACTGGTGTGCTACCTATTATCAATCAAATATTTAACTTCATTAATTGTTAGGAAAGGGATTTACTAAGAGAGTAGTAATGGGGCAGCTAGATGGTGTAGTGAATATAGCACAGGCCCTGGAGTCAAGAGGACCCAAGTTCAAATCCAGCCTCAGACACTTACTAGCTGTGTGAACGTGGGCAAGTCACTTAACCCTGATTGCTGGGAGAGAGAGAGAGAGGGAGAGAGAGAGAGAGAGAGAGAGAGAGAGAGAGAGAGAGAGAGAG
>NW_020954564.1:20682636-20718099 GCF_900497805.2 Vombatus ursinus | reverse complement strand
GAGAGAGAGAGAGAGAGAGAGAGAGAGAGAGAGAGAGAGAGAGAGTAGCAAGAATAGTTGGTACAAAACATTCCACACAAAACAGAAGGTCACTTTCCCCCTTTGTATACCACAAGACCCTTGGGGAGAGTGGGCTCAAACTTAACATGCAATGACAATGAACAACACATATAGAAAACGTGTAGCTAAGTAGGTACTTCTTGACTCTTGCCCCTGAAAACCTTTCTCCCTTCATGAAGTTCCCTTGAGATATAGTTCTCTGCTGGGCCAGGCCACTTCTCCACTGTGCCAGGGACTTTGTTTGCTGCTGGCATTTTCTCCCCTCCTTCTGCTCAAGTGCTGGTAAAGGAGAAGATGACAGCTGTCACATGACTGCTGCAGTGGCTCCTTGGCGGGCTACGCTGCTATTGGGCTAGGCTACTCAGCCACTATTCTATAATTTCTCCAGACTTTGGGGATATCCATTTACAGGTTGCAGTTCCATCACCTTCCCACTCTTGTGACTACTGCTGCTGTGACTGACTCTGGTTCCTGGTGAGACCTCTCACTCTCCTGGACTCACAAGATTGTCTGGACACTCCCATCTGGGAGTATTCATTCACCTAGGATCAAGAAAGAATAAATACAAAAGAAAAAGAGGGGCCATGTTTCTCGTAGACACTTGGTGGTGGGGCTGGGGTATGTGGCTAGCTGTCTCCTCCCTCACCCAACAGCTTAAACTAGTATCCCTCAATCAAAGATGCCAAGGAAAAAGACTTAGAGATCTCCTGGTTGTCCTTTCTGTTGGCACATTTAGTATTAGCTCAGCCGCTCATGAGCCATTCATTCTTCTGGCTACATAGCTAATTTGAAGACTTCTGGCAACTGGTGGCTCAGTAGATAGAGCACCAGGTCTGAAGTCAGGAATATCTGAGTTCAAATTCAGCCTCAGACACTTATTAACTGTGAACGTGGGTAAGTCACTTAACCTCTGTTTGCCTCAATTTCCTCATCTATAAAATAGGGATAGTAATAGAACCTTCTTCTTAATGTGAATGTAGGGATCAAATGAGAAAATATTTGTAAAGTGCTCAGCATAGTGCCTGGCACCTAGTAGGCAATATAGAAATGTTAGCTGTTGCTGTTGTTGTTATCATTATCATTATTATTTTGAGGTATGTTGGAGCCAGCTTAAACCTGATGGGGACAACCAATTATTAAGTTTTCAGTGTAAGCATTTACACCGTGGAAATCAGTAAACACTACAAATCAGCACTTGATATATTGTTTTGCTGGTTCTCTAAACTTAAGAAAGTATTAATAATGCCACTTAAATTTAAATGTGTATCCTGTGTATATTTTTTCCCAGAGATTCAGTTGTTAAACATTTACCAGCATACTCCTATTTATCATCATCATGCAATAAATACCAAGTCTTTTAGTCACTTAAGGCCATAAGTTTCCACATAATTGGTTTGAGAGCAGGCAAAGGAAATCTGTACATTCTCTAAGAGGGCCAGTACCCTCAATTATACATAGTTCATTTAAATCATTTGGTGAACTTCTTCCATTTTATGCTATCTAGAGAGAAGTTAGACAATATGACTAGCATATTTTTTTAAAAGTTAACAAAGGAATCCCTCTACGGATAGCCTCTGTTCAAGTTTATTCAATTGTGTTCAGTTCTTTGTGACTCCATTTGGGGTTTTCTTGTCTGAGATAATGGAGTGGTTTACCTTTTCCTTCTTGAGCTCATTTTATAGGTGAGGAAACTGAGGCAAACAGGCGTAAATGATTTGCCCAGGGTCACATAGCTAGTAAGTGTCTGAGGCCAGATTTGAACTCATGAAGATGAGTCTTCCTGACTCTAGGCCCAGCATTCTATCCACTGTATCACCTAGCTGCCCAGTCAGACTAGATCTCTTACTACTCATATACTCCCACCAGTCAGAGCCACTGCATGGTACAACTTTTGCTTACATCATCCCCTTTACCTAGAATTGCCTTTTACCACCTCCTCTTTTCCTTTTCCTCCTTGTCCTCACACATACTCTCCATGATCACTTCCTTTATGAATCTTTCTCCAACTACTCTGGCTCACACTAATCTCTTCCCCTCTGAAGAATATTGTATTTTGGCCCATTATCATAGTTGGCTTTCTATAGTTTTCTAATTATTTCATGTGCCTTTATTGTTGTCCCCAACCAGACGGAAAAAAGTATAGTGGTAATGGATCAGAGGAGCAGAAATTCTTTGAGGTCAGAAACAAGACTTCTCTGCCCACCCCCATCTTCTCTCCCCCTAGCAAAGTCTAGCCTAGAGCTGGGCACACCTTGGGCCATGAATCAGCAAATACCTTCCATTGGCCCTGAATTATGAGCTGGTCTGAAATGAAAAGAGGCCAGCAGAGAGGAGCTAATCTAAGCCTGAGGGCTCCAAGGTCTGCAAGGGAGACTTTCTGGAACACACATTAATGACAGAAGGGATGCAGGGTTTGAATGTGTAAATTCAGCACTTTATAAACGTTTGCAGTTAATTCACACCCTCCACTGAGGGCCTGTTATTGTCCCTGTCTAATAGGTGTAGACATTAAGGTGCAGAGAGGCTGGATAATTTGCTTGAGGCAATCCAGCATATCAACAGCAGAGCTGGAAAGAGAATCTACAATGAATTAGGAATCCCTGACTCCCTTTTCAAGGGTTTAATCTGACAGTGAATTGTGATGAGAATCAGCCTCCCATTCCCCTACTCCTGACAGGCAGGCTGACTGGTGCCCAGTAGCCTAAGAAGTAACCTGACCACTGTGGGAAGGGAGAAGAGCAAGCACTGTAGCCCAGAGTCCCCGGAAGCTGCCCAGTATGTTGGTAGAGTCATTTCATTTAGGCCAATTGATCCAACTAAGCTCAGTTAGGCTAGGGTAGGCACACAAAGGACACCAAACTCAAAGGCTAAGAGGTAGGAAGGACTGGCATGAGACAGCCCAGACGGAATTGGCTGGGGGAACTAGGGTATGCCAGCTGGGAAGGGACTTTATCCTTTATAGCCCCATAGTGGAGAGAAATGAGAGGACAGGGAATGGAAGGAGGTCATAGGGAAAGGAATGTAATTATAACATTTACATTGAGAGGAGAGAGGAGTGAGAAGCTACCACAGGAGGACCAGAGGGTTTATAGAAATCTAGAAACATAACTCGGAGCCAGAATATGCCTCTGACATATACTAGCTATGGGACCATGGTCGAGGGGCTAACCCTCTCACCTCCATGGGCAACTGACTAAGACTACGTTACATAGGAATTGCCAACGTATATGTATGAGAGGTATTTCCACACAGAGCTCCATACAGTGGTAAAATCACAGATATAGACCCAAAAAATTACCAGTGTGACCTTGGACGAGTCACTGGACCTGAGTTTCTTCATTAGTAAATAAATAAGTTGGATGAGATGGTGTCTGAGGTCCCTTCTAGCTCTTGCTTTAAGGTCTTTTGGTTTTAAAAGAAAATAAAAAGTCATTTGGAGAAAGTGAGGTGTTAGCAGTGGGTTCATCCTGACGAAAGAGAGGATCATGGGCAAGATCTCTTCATCCCTTGTAGGCTCAATTTACTTCATTCATTTGGCCAATAGTAAGGGCTTAACAATCCAGGTTTCCTAATGTGTTTTCCTGTCAAGCCCTCTTTGAGAGCTCCACTGCCCAAGAGCCTGCCTGTCTCAGCACACCAAGCTTGTTGATGGCCTGGGGACCATGGGTGCCAACAGCTAGACCAGCAAAGCATGAGCTGGTAGCATTATCATCATTCAGCATTTGATGTCATTCCAAAAAAGTGGGCCATAAGTCAAGGAAGGTAGAAGAGTACATAATGAAATGTCACGAGTTATTCTCCCTGGAGACAGTAAACAATTCACTCTCCAGTGTGCCAGACGTGGGGGGTGGGGACCAGGTTGGGGAGCAGAAGACACAGAGGGAGGTTTCAATGCAGAAGGGAGGAGATGAAGGGTGCCTGGCCAGGAAATATTTTTTAACCTTATTTAAGAGCATCCTTCAAAATGCACATGCCTCCCTCCTCCAGTTCCGACTGATGGAGACTCCAGGAGCAGGGGAAGGTTTCCCGGGCTTTGCCTGACTGTGATCTATGACCCAACCAGCTGCTCTCAGAGGAGGGTGCTTGTTATGAATAGTCCAGGCACCTGGTTCTTTGGGCTGTTTAAGCTCTTGGTAAATTATTTCTTCCTCCATTCTCTTCCTGATGGTTTTAAATAAGAAATGAACAGGGGAAACTATTGCCACTCTTCACTCATAGTCACCAGGTCTTGGGTAGAAATAATAGTAGTCTGAGCCTACCCTAGTGCGGGTAATGGAGAGTAACATCTCTCAGGGGGGCAGTGAATTTGCTCATGGAGGGAACACAACAGTGACATCTGGCCCTAGAAGGAGTAATTTTCCCAATGAGCCCTGAAGAAAACAGTTCCCCAGAATAACACCAGGACAGGTAACCAGAGGAGGGCCTGGAGCTCCTTGTACTGAAAAGGGTATGATCTGAGCTGGGTAGGAGGCCACAGACAGCCCCAGACTAGGCCTGCTGTGGACCCTGGTCTCACATAGTCCCACCTGGGGTGCTGGTTTCCAGCCCCTACCCCAACATGGAAATACTGTAGCATGTTGGGCCATGAATAGAGAAAGTGGGGAAGAATGGAAAAGAGGGTAGGACTTGAGCTCCAGGGCATCATAAGGTCAAATCTTACCCCTGATATTTACTAATTGGCACTACGGGCATATCATGGAATCCCCTCCAAACCTTGGTTTCCTCATTTGTAAACTGATAATAAGAATAACTGTGAGACCTACCTCTCCATGTTGTTATGAAGATCCAATGAATTTAATGTGTGTAAAGTATTTTGCAAACATTGAAGTGCTATATAATATATAAAGTGATATATAATTGTATTATGTATATGTATGTATGAAATCCCATCAATGTTTTTTGTTATTAACCTCATCTGCATTTTCCATTAAATCTCTAGTATGGACTATTTGAAAGTGCTTTATCAGTATCTGAGGTCTTCCATTCACTCTCTTCTCCAGATTGGGCCTTCAAAGCCCTTCATAACCCAGCCCCCCCCCCCCATTTCCAGTCTTCTTATACCTTACTCCCCATCACTTATTCTTCGATCCCGCGACACTGGCCTTCTTGCTGTTCCACGAACAAGACCCTCCATCTCTCATCTCCAGGTATTCTCTCTGGCTATCCCCCATCCCTGGAATGCTCTCCCTCCTTCATTCCAACTACTGACCTCCCTGGTTTCCTTTAAGTCACACCTCATACAGGAAGCCTTCCCTAACCTCCCTTAATTCCAGAGACTTCCCTCTATTAATTATTTCCTATTTATCCAGTAATTAGCTTGCTTTGTATTTATTTGTTTTCGTGCAAATTAGTTAGTAAGCTCCCTGAAGACAGGGACTATCTCCAGCTCTTAGCACAATGCCTGGCACAACATAGGTGCTTAATAAATATTTATCAAATTGAATTGAATTGGGCAATTGAAAACCATGAAGGCAAGATCTGGAAGTCTCTGATCTCTTAGCTCAAGGCTCAAAGTCCATTTCTAACCAGTAAAAGCAATGCTCTGTTTTAACCTGTAGAAAACTTTTTATCATTTTTTCATTTGATCCTCAAAACAACCCTGAAGGGTTGATGGGGGCAGGCCTTAATACTCTGGTTTTATAGGTGAGAAAATTGGGACCCAAAGAGAGGAAATTACTTGTCCAAGGTCACAAAAGCTGATTAGAGTCAGAGGTAGAGTCCAGGGCTCCTAACTCTTTACCGATGGTGCCTTCCATTATATTGCTCTGTTCTTCATTTCCCCCTCCCATCGGTCATCAGCTCTTGCTCAGGGAGTAGAAGAACAGAGCTGGGGAGCCATAATTCTGGTGACTCCTTTCCTTAAGGCCTCATCTCCATGCCCTCAGCAGGAACCAGATGTGTCAAACTCTTGTTATGGTTCATATGTCCTTCAGAGCCTATCCATTCTTCAAAGCTCAACTCTGCCATAAAGCCTTCTGGGAGTATTCTCATCTCTCCCACACTAATCTCTCCCTAAAACAATCACCTCTCAACGTACCCTATGACTAACAGGCATCTGTTGCTCCACAATTCTGGACATGAGTCCCATTTCCCCAGCTACACTGGCACTTCCTTGAAGGCAGGGGCCAGGCATGATCTCCTCTTGTGCTGAACAGGAAGACTTAATAAACAGACTCATTAGCTCCTAGGCCTCTGCCCTTCTGTCTCTGTCCTTTCCATACCTACCCAGAATTTTCACAATGGGGGCGACCTTTACTATTTAAGAGCACAGAAGGCTGCCAGGGGAGGGAGAAAGAACAAGCTTTAACACTCAGACTCCTTCCTCACCAGAGGCATACAGTGGCTGAGCTGGGAGGGAAGTCAGGCATCCTTCCACCCAGGTCATTCATTTTACAAAACTGAGGTCCAGCGAAGAGAAGCAACTTGCTGAATAGCCATGCAGCAGGTTAGTGGCAGAGGCAAGGCTAGATCCCAGGCCTCCTGATCCCCAAACCAATGGGAAATGTTGTGCTGTGTCTGCACCACAAACGGAGCCCATGGCTGGAGCAGGTAGAGCCACTCAAAGCAGGGGGAAAATGTCTCAGGGATGGAGAAAGGACTGGAGAAAGATGAGTCTCTGCAGGTTGAACCCTAGAATTTAGTGGAGTGGAGACTGTTATCCAAGGAACAGGGTGGAGGGCAAGGATCATCATTCAAGTCTGGACCCCTCTCTTTCTCATCGTTCAAGCCCTTACCTCTCTTCCTGAACCACTGATTATAAGACCGGTGACATAAAGCAAAAAACTTACCTTCCCCGCATATTGCAAAATAGCATTTGAACACCAGCTCATGGCAATTCCCCACCCTACAGCTCAGTCATTTCCAAGGACCCTTTCTCCCAGAGGAGAAAAGCAGTCCCTTCAAAATGGCCAGGGCACCACCACCACCACCACCACCACTACTACTACTACTACTAGTGCTGCTGCTGCTGTTCCTACTGCTGCTACTACTAGTACTACTACTACTTCCACTACTACTGCTACTACTTCTACTACTACCTTACTACTACTACCACCATGACCCTATTTATATACCTCTTTAGGATATATAAAACATTTCCCATTCCCATCTCATTTAAGCCTCATTACACTCCTGAGAGGTATAAATAGTTGAAGTATTATCTTTCCCATTTTACAGATAAGGAAACTGAGGCTGACAAAAGCGCTTGGGAGCACAGCTGCCTGTGTCCTGGGAATATACTTGAAATAAGTGAGATGCACTGGGCTGTAATGCAGAGATCCTCGGACTTGGAGTCAAGAAAGCTGGTCTCCAATCTCGCCTCATGTGGCTCGCTGAGCAGCCTGCCTTGGTGGAGGAGTCAGCACGTCTTGAGTTTAACTAGGTCAAAGCAGAGGCACTGTAGTTAGCATTGTTGCAAATCAATGCAATGAAAATAACTGTGAACCCCTCCTCCAAGTATAAGCTAAATAAAATTTCTCATTAAAGCAGAGTAAGAATAGTTGCTGGAGAGTTCTGAAAGTTTAAAGAGCAGGAGGGACTGAAGGAGGTCCTTCTCCCCTTTGCTCTCTGCAAGGATGTCCAGACCCTGCACACCCCCAGAAGACCTTCTCCCCCATCGCCACTCTCCCTGTAGAAAGATACTTATTTTCATAGGCATAAATCGAAGACTCCAGGTTGTTTGAAAAGTGGTGCATAGAGAGGAAAGAGTGCTGATCACTAATCAGGAAAAGCTGAGTTCGAATTTCTCCTAGGCTGTTTACAAATTGCATGATCTTAGGCAAGTCATTAGACTCCCTGATCCTCAGTTTCCTCACCTTTAAAATGAGGACAGTCATCTTTGCATGACCAGGACTGTTTTGAAGACAAAATGAGACAATAAACAAAAGCGTTTTACAAATCCTAGCACCCTTTAAGAAACTGAGTTATTGTTTTTGTCAGACTCACATACCTTGATTCCACTCCAGCATTTATTGAGTCCTCTCTCTGTGCTTTGCAGGAGAAGGAAGGGGGGGCGCTCTGGGGATAGCCCCAGAACCCTCACTCTTCTTTCCTCTCCTAGAAACAAATCAAAAAGAGAGTGGGAAAGGCCTGGACTCCATGACTTCCCAATTCTTGATCTCTGGGCTACTAAGGCCTGCCTTTCCCCGCTCTGACTGCTGAGTGCTCTTAGAGTCCTCACTCCTGCCAGACCAAGAATTTGTCAAAGATTTATAAATCTGTAAATAATGTGCAGAGGAGACTGTTGGGGGCAGAAGGTTGGACTTACTGAGCATCCTATTATCAACCCAAAATAAGAAAAAAAGTGAAGTTTAACCTCTCCCTGGAGGGAGGGGGCTATAGATAAAGAGGTCTGGGATGGGGAGGCAGGACAAAAAATAAATTTTGCTATGAAAAAAAAAGAGATGTTGGGTTGCCTACCAAAGACACAAGTGATTCCAGCTACCATAAAAGATAAGGGTCTTCCCTGATTGTTGCAAAATGTAACATACATGAATCCAATTTTAATGCACTAAATGACAGCGTAGGAGAGAAACAGGCGAACAGTGGGATAGAAAAACGGTCCTGCTAATGTAGAAATATATTTAATGTGATTGTATATGTATAACCAATATCAGATTGCATGCCATCTTGGGGGAAAGGGAAGAGAAGGAGGGAGAAAAAAGTTTGGAACTCAACATCTCATAAAAGTAAATGTTGGGGCAGCTAGGTGGCACAGTGGATAGAGCACTGGCCCTAAAATCAGGAGGACCTGAGTTCAAATCCAGCCTCAGACCAAATACTTGACACTTACTAGCTGCAAGACCCTGAGCAGGTCCCTTCACCCCAATTGCCTAAAAAACAAAACAAACAAATGAAAAAAAAGTGAGTGTTGAAAACTTTCTTTACATGTAATTGGAAAAAAAATACTATCAAAATTTAAAAAAAAGAAAGACAGTCCTGGAGTCAGGATGACCTGGATTAAAGTTTCACCTCTGAAACATTTTGTCTGGTTGATGTTGGGTAAGTCACTTAAACCCACTGTGTTCCAGGCACCTCTGTAATAAATATCTACCTTAACCCACTTCGATCTGGAAAATCCACGTAAAATTCTTTGGTCCTTCCTTTGTACTAGAGAAGAAATCTATTTTTTTTTCTTTTCTTTTATGGGATGTTTACAGTACCTTACTGGAAAATTTGGGGTAAGTATTTGGTCATAGACTCTGTGTCTGTCATCTGCTGGCCTTCATATGTCATCTTTGGCTTCCACAAAACTTCAGAAAATTCCTGTATAATTTCTTATGCCGACCTGAGATATATCAGAACAATTATGGGGAAAGTTACAATGTAGAAGGGATAACTGTATTATAAACTGCAAAGCAGTTTCCAAACTGCTCTGATAGAGGCAGTTTCTACCTAACCTGGTTGACATCTATATGTGTTTTAGCCCTTGGGGGACCTTTCGGAGGTAATAGTACAGTATTTATTGAGTATCTGCTAATCCCAGAAGAGAGCTAGGAGGCAGGAGAGCATCAGGGTACACTGGAAACAAGACTAGCTCTGGAGGAAGAGGACCTGGGTTCAAATCCTACCGCTACCATAAATTGACTTTTCCTTCTCTGTTAAGTAATGGGGTCAGACTAGTGACTTTTAAGGTTCCTTCCCCTACTAAATCAATGATTCATCAACAAGCATTTGCTATAATCCTATGAAATGGTCAATTAATTTTGATCCTACTCAACAAACACTTATTAAGTACCCTACTGAGTGCAGGGCCCTAGGCTGGACTTTTGGAACACAAAGACAGACATCGCAAAGATCCCGATTTACCATCTAACAGCAGGCACATGGGATATGCTGACTACTGTGGTATAGAGCAGACAGTAGGAGAATGAATGAATGAACAAATGAATGAAAAAAACATTTATTAATCCCCTTCTATGGAAGCACTTGGCTAAATGCTAGGGATATAAAGAAGAAGGTAAGACAGTCTGCTTTTCTGGAGCTCACATTCTAATGGAGGACACAACACATATAGAAGTTTTTGACTGCAGGTCAGACAGCAAGGTCCTATGATCCTTAGAATACAATGGCAAATCAGATGATGATGCATCTTCCTTAATGACATTTCTACTGATAAAATCATACCTATTTCTGATGCTGAACCATTTTATTTTGGCAAGTACTTCAGTGACAAGAACCTTCTTTTCTGGATCTTTTTTAGGAACTATAGCTACAGGTCCAGGAGGCAAAGAGAGTGCCCTGAAAACTGAGGATGGAGAGATCACACCAAGGAAGGTACAAATGAGATGGCTCTTCTCTCTGTCTTAAAATCAGGCCTCATTCACTTGCCCAAATAGCTGCCTTCTTCTCGGGTCCTGCTTTCACTCCCAGGATCCCCCGGGAGTGGAATTATAGTACTAAGGGGTATAGTTCACGCCTACTTTTGCTCCCTGGGGCTCGTTCTAATGAGGGAAGTTTTTGGAGAACCTGGGGCTCTGCAGGGCTCTGCAGGGCTCTGCAGCTCTGAGCTACAAAGTGAGGGTCTTCCTGGCTCTCTCAAGAATCTCAATGGAAATACTCAGCTCTTCCCTCCCCCAGGAAATATTTAATGCCTTGAAATGCAGTTTCAAAGTACGGGTATTTATTAAATCAAAGGACAAGCACAGTGGTCCATTGGAAATTCAACTCAACCAAACATTTATTAAGTGCCTACTAGATGCAAAGAACTGGGATATTAGGGGATATGACATGTACGCAGAGAAATAGAATACAAAGCCAGAGAATAAAGGGGATTAAGGAAGGATCAGATAAGTTTTGTGAGAATATTTGAGGAAGGACACTAACAATTGGTAGGATCTGGAAAAGCTTCCCAGGAAGTAGTCCCTGAGCTGCGCCTCGACGGAATAGTATTCTGAGCAGTGTGGATGAAAAGGGAGAGCATGTCAGGCATGGGATATGGCTAGTACAGAGTTAGGAGTAGGTCAAGTTTGAGGGACTGTTTGGGTTGGACTAGGACTGGAGTGTGAGAAATAAATTCCAAAAGGGAAATAAATGCTTCTGGTCCTTAACCTGCCAGACTAATTTATTTGATCCTGGAGGGAGCCACTGAGGTTGGGTAAGGTGAGGTAACCCAGGTTTTAATCTTGGCTTTGCAACTAGGATATCACTTTCTCTTTTCGGGCCTCATTTTTCTCCTCCATAAAAAGAGGGTTTGAACTAGATCCCTTCAGGCTCTGACACTCCAGATAATTCAAATAGCATCAACCTTGGTTCCTATGTTAATAGGGAAAGTGATCCCCCTGAGATTTAATTGATATCAGGAACTTCTGGGTGAGGAAACTTTCCTCCACCAACAGGTCAACTGCTCTCTGATTGCTTACTTAGAGTCCCAGAGATGCCCAGAGAAGGGGTGTCAAACTCAAATTGAAACCTAATAAATGGTAGATGGGGGCAGCCAGGTGGTATAGTGGATAAGAGCTTTGGCATGGAGTCATAAAGACCAGAGTTCAAATCTGACCTCAGACATTTCTAGCTGTGTGACCCTGGGCAAGTCACTGAATGCTTCCTGTATGAAACTGGAGAAGGAAATGGCAAACCACTCCAATATCCTTGCCAAGAAAACCCCACGGACAATTGGTCCACAATGTCATGAAGAGTCTGACGTGATTAAACAACAAAGAATAGATAAAGATCCCTGTGGCCTGTATAATGACTTAGAAAACCACATGTGAATATTACCTATGGTTTATTATATTTTTATTTACTTTGTTAGATACTTCCAATTACATTTTAACCTGGGCCAAGTTTGACACCTCTGTCCTAGGACATGAAATGGTTAAAAGATTTGCCTGAGGTAACACAGCCAGTATGTGTTGAGGCCAGACTTGTGGTCTTTGTGGCTTTAAGACCAGCTCTCAATGCACTACACCATGCTGCCTCTCATTCCTACATTAATTACCTGGTAGAAATTGCCGCTGGACATGAAGTGAAGTTTTCTGAGCCCAAAGCAGTAACAACAACTGACTTTAATACAGCATTTTAAAGTTTGCCAAGGGCTTGAAGATACATTCTCTAGTTAGAATCTCACAACAAGCCTGTGGGCTAAGGAATGCAAATATGATTTTTTCCAGTCTTATAGAGGAGGAAGCTAAGGTTCTAAAAAGACTTACCTGGGGTCAAAAAGCTAGTAAGTATCAGTGGCAGTGGGGCAGCTAGGTGGCACAATGGAGAGAGTGGTGGGGATGACCTGAGTTCAGATCCAACCTCAGGCACTTCCTAGCTGTGTGACCCTGGACAAGTCATGTAGCCATTCGCCTCAGTTTCCTCATCTGTAAAACAATCTGGAAAAAGAAATGTCAAACCACTTCACAGTATCTTTCCCAAGAAAACTGTAAATGGGGTCACAAAAAGTCAGACGTGATCGAACAACAAGCAACGGCAGTATCTGAACTCAGGTCTTCCTGATTCTACGTCCTAGTACTCTGGTTACTATGCAATTGCTGCATCTCAGATAGTCTGGAGTCTTCCACTCTGGCCTTTAGAAGTCAGGGCCTACAGGGACCATGGCAGTTTTTGTGGACTATGAAGGTCTGTAAGACCTCTGACATGCCTGCAGAGAAGGGGGCGAAGCCTTCCTTTCATCTCTTGGACCTCTTAAGCTGCTGGGCCTCCCTCTGACCAGGGACAGAGTCTCACCAGTCACCACAGTTAGTTTTAATGAAGCATTTTAGAGTGCAGTTGGAAGAGGACTTTATGCAGTTATTTTAATCTTATTTATTTGAAACAATGGTAACCTCGGTGCATCTTGACTTGACCTATTTAAACTCAAGACCTGCTGACTCCCCCCAGTGCAGGCTGCTCAGGGAGCACTTATCCGCAGTGACTCAGGGAAAGATTGGAGCTGGGAGATAACTGAAGGTCCAAGGGTGATTTTTCAGGGAAAAATACTCACTTCTCCTCATAGAGGGGAAGGAGCAATGCTGAGTTAAATCTCATTTCACCTCATCCCTCCTCTCCCCACAGCAGACTGTGTCTCTCTTGGGACAGAAGGTGGACCGAGAGGAGTAAAATATAATCAAAGGAGGCCGTGACCTGATAGACGCAGGAAGTAGTTATGTGGAGGCAATGGGCCTGAGATCTCTGGGGGTCTGGGAGAGGCTGGAATTTATGGGAGGCGGAGGGATTGGGGGGTCAGTGAGAGGCTGGGGTCTGAGGGAAAGAAAAGGCTGGGGTCAGTGATAGGGGCAAGATCATGTGCTCTGTGAGGGGTCAGTGTCTGGGGTCAATGAGGGGTCAGATCATAAGAAAGGAAAACCATGCTCTGTCAGGGCTGGGCCTGTGGGGGGGAAATGGGATTGGGAGTCACAAAGGGCTGAGAGATCAGTGAGAAGCTGGCGTCACTAGGAGATCAGGGGTTTGGGATGTCTGAGAAGTAAGGAGGATGGGTGCTGGGGGGTCAGTGAAGAGGAAAAGGGGCTGGAGCCTATGAGGGGGGAAGAGTCAATGAGAGATGAGGGTCAGAGGTCTGTTAGGGGCTGAGCAGCCTGGGTGAGGACAGTTCTGGAAGTCAGCTCATCCCCTAACACTGTTCTTTTCCCTTTCCTCCTTTTAGGACAAGTACAAATATTTATCCACATCAATATGTTCACATCTAATTAAGATGCTCCTGTGCCAGGACAGCTGTTTGCATTGCATTGGCTGCAGCCAAGCCCATCCCAGTTCTGCTATTTAGTAACAGAAATCTGAATTACCAAGGCCAGACAGAAAGAAAGCAGAGGCAGTACCCGCTCCCAGGTGCAGGCCTGTGGGGAAGCAGGGAGGTTCCTCCATTTTCAGCCCTCGACTCCTCTTTTCCTACCCAGTTTTGTGATTTGAAAGTTTATCAGTTTTTCCCCCCGAGACCTTTCACTCTGATATCCCATGCTAAGGACCATTACTGCACCAGAGGAAACTGGAAGGAGTGATTTGCAACCCAGCTTCAGCCCTTATGCCAGGGAATGCCAGCCCCTCATCACACCTACACAGGCAATAACCTCCACCCCCACCTCCAGATGCTTTTACTCAGCAAGAAAAGATTTGCACAAACCCTCTAAACTCGTACTCCACAAACATCTACCAGCTACTGTAACCACCAACGTTGACATATCCCAGGGTGAAGGGGCACGTATGTCAATGGTGGTGGTGGCCTTGGCCTGCAAGTGGGGTCAGCTTACATGGAGAGTGGAGACATTAGTATTAGCCCAAATCCCACCTTCTGCAGTAGATCTTCCCCAGTCTCTTAGCTGCTAAGGCCTTCCTCTTTGAGATTGCCTTCCACTTCCTCTGACTATGTCTTGAATGTACTTAGTTATTTACAGGTTGTCTTCTCCATTGGAATGTGAACTCCTTGAGGACAAGGACAGGTTAGCGTTTGTTGTTGTTGTTTATTTGCAGGAACTTAATAACTGCTTGTTGACTGACAAGTGTTCAGTCATTTCAGTTGGGTCTGACTCTCTGTGACCCCATTTGTGGGGTTTTTTTTGACAAAGACTCTGGAGTGGTTGCCATTTCCTTCTCGAGCTCATTTTACAGATAAGGAAACTGAGGCAATCAAGGTTAAGTGACTTTCTCAGGATCACAGAGTTAGGAAGTGTCTAAGGTCAGATCTGAACTCAGGAAGATCTTCCTGACTCCAGGCTCAGCACTCCATCCACTGAGTCACCTAGTTGCCCAACGGGCTAGTACTTATTACTGAATTTTAAAGGTCTGGGTAAACTTATCCACTTGCCATATGCTAGTACGTAATGGTACTTCAAGGTTTATAAAGCATGTTCCTCACATTTAAGGTAAGCAGTTTAATTTTGGTCAAGTCTAATGAGTATCTGGGCCAGAATTCAAACCCAATTCTTTTGATTCTAAGTCTAGTTTCCTTTACACTACAGTCAGTGAGTAAATGGAGATAAGGGATTGGTTTTCAGGCTCATCCTCTGGCCTAGTCTGACTTTATGAGGGTAGAACTGCTTCCTGTCCTGCTGGCAGGTTACCCAGTCACTGGCCATTGCTGGATCCTAAAGTTGATTGTTTCCCAGCTTAGAACCCTTAGAAATTTTTTTGTATCTGAACTCTCATTCCAGGATGCCCATCTACATCCTTAGACAATCATAGTAAATACAGAAAGGAAGCCAAGAAAAGTATTTTTCATTCTATAATAACTAATATTTACATAACTCTTTAAGGTTTGCAAAGCACTTTCCAAATATTATCTCATTTTATCCTCAAAACAACCTTGGGAAGTAAATGCTATTATTGACCCCATTTCACAGATAAGGAAACTGAAGCAGTGGTTAAGTGACTTGCCCTTAGTAAACGTCTGAAGCTGATTTTGAACTCTGGTCTTCCTGACTCCAGATCCAGAACTCTCCATTGCATCACCTAGTTGTTTCATGTGTGCAAGTCTTATTTCCTTGCTAGATTGTGAATTTCTAGGGTGGAGATGGCAGGTTCCTATCTCCCTTATAACTCATTGGACAAGACTGGAGGACACCGCGGGAGAAGAGAAGGAAATGATGTCACAATTACACACTCAGAACCAAAATTGAGTTTCAAGTGTTTGTAGAAAGAACTCTAGAGAGGATTCTGGGAAGATGGCAGGGTAGGTCAGAAAATTCCAAGTTCTCCAGGTTTCCCCCACAAACAAGACAAAATAGTACCTCCAGACAAATGTGGAGTGGTAAAAATAATCAAGAGTTGGGGCATAGAGCACTGATCCTGGAGTCAGGAGGACCTGAGTTCAAATCCGACCTCAGACCAAACATTTGACACTTACTAGCTGTGTGACCCTGGGCAAGTCACAATCCCAACTGCCTAAAAATTTAAAAAAAAAAAGACTTGGGGCAGAACAGTGGTCCTCCTGGGACAACCGGAGAAGATCCGAAGAAAAATCCCAGGAGGGAGGATTGGTCCCGGTGAAGTTTAAACACATCCAGGTCAGTGCCATTGAAACAGCAAGCAGCAAGCCCTGGGGCTAGCTGGGTTGAGAGGCAGCCTTGCCTCAGCCACAGGAATTTTCACCTCCTAGACAGTGTGGGGAGTTAGGTGTCTGAGCAGGGGAAGATTAAGGGAACCTTTGCTGGTAAAGGACTCCAGGCCCAGCAATGCAGCCCAGATGTGGTCCTGGGCAAGAAGGAACCAGCACACACCCAGTGATTGCAGAAGCAGTGGGGCAGGACACCACCAGCTAGGGAACTTATAGGAAGGCAGAGCTCTCGGTTTTCCATTCCAGGCCAGAGGGGAGAACTGAAGGAGGATCTGAGGCCAGAGGCACCATCCCCCAAACCCCAGAACTAAAAGTGATTACAATAATAAAGTGCTACAAATAAAAAAAAATGAGCAGGCGAAGGAGAAGGAACCCAACTATAGAAAGTTACTATGGGAATAAAGAAAACTGAGGTTCGTCTTCAAGGCGGATAACGAAGCAAAAAAATCCTCTCATCCCAAAGAGTAATGTCAAATAGTCACCTGCCCCCCCAAAATTCATAGAACAACTTAAAAAAGACTTTAAAAATCAAATGAGAGAGAAAAGTTTTAAAAAATAAGAACAATTCAAGAAAAACAAGATTATGAAAAGAAAGTCAACCAACTGGAAAAGGAGATCCAGAATCTTAAGAAAGCAACTCCTTGAAAATTAAAATTGGGCAGGGCAGCTAGGTGGCCCTGGAGTCAGGAAGACCTAAGTTCAAATCTGGCCTCAGACACTTACTAGCTGTGTGACCCTGGGCAAGTCACTTAATCCCAATTGCCTCCCCAACAATAAAAAAAAAGTTAAAAAAAAATTAAAATTGGGCAAGGGGAAACCAGCACAGTTATGAAATCAAGAAATAATAAAACATAAAGAATGAAAAAACAGAAGAGAATATGAAACATCTCATAAGAAAAACGACTGATCTAGAGAACAGATCAAGAAGAGAAAATAAGAATAATTGGACTACCTGAAAACCACTATCAAAAAAAGAGTCTTGATACAATAACACAAGGAATAATTAAAGAAAGTTGTTCTGAAGCATTAGAACAAGAGGGGAAATAGAAATAGAAAAAAATCTACCAATTAGCACGTGAAAGAGATCCTACAAGAAAAAACCTATGGGAATACCATAGTCAAATTCCAAAACCCTCAGCTCAAGGATAAAATATTATTAGCAACAAGAAAAAAAAAACAATTCAAATATGGCAGAGCCACAATTAGAATCACACAAGACCTAGCAGGAGTGACATTAAAAGACCGCAGGTCGTGGAATACTATGTATTGAAGAGCAAAAGAATTGGAATTGTGGCCAAAAATAGCATACCCAGCAAAGTTAAGCATAATCCTGAATGAAAAAAAATGAATATTCAATAAATTGCCAGACTTTCAGGATTTTGTTGCAAAAAACCTTGAACTTAATAGAAAATTTTACATACAAGATCCAAGAGAAATATAAGGCACACACTAAAGCAGGCCTGCACAACCTGCGGCCTGCCAAAGGATTTCTTCTATGGACAGAGGATGTTTTCCTCTCCATTTTTCACAGGCTGCTTGAAATCCTTTGTCATGCTGCAAGTGGCCCGAGGACCACAGGCCTGCATTAAAGATTAATTACAAGGGACTCAATAAGGACAGGCTGTTTACTTTTTAGATGAGGAAATATAAAACATATGTCTAGGATTGTTATTAGTAATTGGGTAGTTCGAAAGAAAGATTGGGGTACACCTGAGAATGATGTGATTCTAAAAAATAATACCATCTAGGAAAAGGTAAAAAGAATAATTATCTTATATAAATGAGGTATGAGAGGAAGAGCTGATACAGAGGAATTAGATGGGGTAGGAGGGCAGGTAGTTCTGGAACCCTATTCTCATCAAGAACGGGTTAAAGAGGCAACAACACATACATATTTAGAAGGGTATAAAAATCTTCTGAATTCAGAAAGAAGTAAGAGGGGAAGGGGATAGGGAGGGGGAAAGGATAAGGGAGGGATTTTTGGAGGGAACCCTACTCACATCAGATCTGGGTTAAAGAGAGAACAATATATACATTTAGAAGGGAATAAAAGTCTTCTAGATTTAAAAAGAAATAAGAGGGTGAGGGAATTGGGAAGGGGGTGTATAGATGAACAAGAATGGGATAAAGAGGGAATAACATATATATGTATTTGGAAGGCTATAAAAATCTTCTAAATTCATATAGAAATGAGAGGGGAAGGGGAAGGGGGGGATAGGATAAGGGAGGGATCTTTGGGGGGTGGTATGTTAAATAATAGGAGGGCAAGGTAGTGGGTAGAAGTAGAGAAGTCAGGAAGGATAAGGAAATAAGAGATACTCACAAGCATAAAATAAAGATTAGGAGTAGAACTTCTCAGGGAAAAAGAAGCAGGGGTAGTAATCATGTTCTCAGCCAAAGTTAAAGCTAAAATAGATTTAACCAAAAGAGAAAGATAGGGAAGTTTTTTCCTGTAGTTTTGCACTATATGTCAGCCATATTAATCAACATTGTTTTAGACCATTTATAAAAACTAGACAGTGTAAGGTGTAATATTGCTATGATGTAGGAAACATGAGTTGGTGGACTTAGAAAAATATGGAAAGACTTGTTCTTACGAAGGAAGATGTTATCCACCCTCAGAGAAACAGACGGCAAAAAAGTATAGTATGGTCTTACATACATGCATATAAATATATATGTCTATATATGAGTAGGATTATAGATATCTAAGTATATGGATGTATGTATACATGTACGTATACATGTTTGTGTGTATAAGTGTATGTGTATATATATATATATATGTGTGTGTATATACACATATTATATATATCCATGCTTAATTGTAGCCTCCTTGGTGAAGGGAGGAAGGGGCGGGGGAGAACAAAATAAAAAGTGCACAGCAGAGTACAAAAGAGAACTCACAAGGAAGCAAAGAAAGATGGACAGCTCTGAACACGACATGTAGTATTTATTATATAAGCTTTCTTGAAATGGAAATTTATTACTGTATATTTTGAATCCTCTCATACATTCTGCTGTGCACATGGCAATGCCTTTTCTTATTTTGTATTTAAGCTTATGATAGGTTTCTATTAAAAAAAGAAAGAACTCTAGTCTTTTTATATTTATGTGTTATTAGCCTAAGTGGACATGGCTAATCGCACCTTCCAAATTTCTTGAAACTGGGGAGGGAGCAGTGAATGCTTTTTACCTCAAAAGAACCAGCAATGACCCAAATGTGAACAAATATTGTCTCCAAAGGCCAATGCCACTTCTTACCTGTGTGACTTTGGGCAAATTACTTAGCCTCTCTGGGGCCTCTGTTATCTCACCTCTAAAATCAGAGGAGCCGAGGTGTTTGACTAAATGACCTCTGAAATTCCTTCATGCTCTAAATCTATGAGCCTAGGATTCATATTTAACCCCACTCCTGATGAAGGATAAAATGACCGGGTAATGCTGAGCAATTAGACGCGTCTTGCCTGTTCTGGCTCCCCTCTGGCTCTTCTCTGCACCTCTTCCACTTCATGCTTGATTTGGGGACCCCTCTAGCCTGCATTGTTGACAGGAGGCTGCAGCTGCTGGCTTTCAAGTTCCTGCCTTGTGGTTGCTCTCACATTCATGAAAGTTGCAGACCCCCAGCTTTATTTTTGCTTTAATTGAGGCTATTTGTTTTGTGACTAAAATAATCAGACAATTTCATTGGTATATTCTAAAAAAATAATTACCATCAATATATTTAAGTTATGTAGCTGCAGTAGAAACCCAGATATGGAAAACCAAGGGCATACTGCTCACTAGGGATTTTTTTTCTTTTAGCAAATATCTTTACTGGCACGGGTATTTCCATGAATTGACAGTCCATGGTCACCATTGGTTGACCTAGAAGTGCCCCAGTACAGTAAGCTCCCCCACTTCCCTCCACACTCTTTGCATCTGGTGCTGGTGTGAGTTCACAGTATCAGAGAATTTGAGATGGAAGGGACCTTAAAGATCATCTAGTCCAACCCCCTTAACTTACAGATGAGGAAACTGAGAGGCCCAGAGAGGTTAGATAATGTCCCCAAAGTCACATATGTAGTAAGTGGTATCCGCCTCTGCAGACCCAGTATTTCTTCATGGTGTGGGTCTATACTGGTTCTTTCAAGTTATGCCCTGGGAGGGCTGTATCATGGCCCAGGGGCTTGACTTAAGATATATCCTCTTAAGGAGAACAGGCATTTGATGTGTTATTTCCAGATGAGACAGTTCAGGACAAAGATAAACAGGGTTGATTTCAGGGTAGGGTCACAGCGGGGGAGGGAGTTCAACTTGCCAACTTCAGGAAAGAGAGAAGATAAGCTTCCTTCTCCATTGGAAAATTTTTACTCATATCCTGAATGACAAATGCCAAGTTCAGGAAAGGTGGTATGCTGCACCTGTCCTGGCATTGCCATCCATTCCAAACAGGTGTTCCATGTTGCTATTCTGTACAGACCCTCCTTTGTGGGCCCAGAAGGAAATATTAAATTAAAATGATTGATTTCAACCAATCTCTTGTTCCCTTATTACTACCCAAGTCAGTTGGATATTGATGCATATTTCCCCTCAAAGAGCAAACACAAAAAAAAATACAGGAGAGAGAAAAATGGATCAAGTGAGATTCTGAATTCATCTGCCAAAGGGTAAGAAGAAACTCTCCATCAGGAAAGGGTCACAGACTAAATGTGATGTGCAGTCCGGCTTCCTGTCCTCCAGACTACTCACTTACATGGAAGGGTGCTCTTCCAGCTCTGGAGATGTCACCCTGTCCGAGGCTCGTTCTGCTTCAATATTATGCCTACTCATCTTTCTTCCTCAAACAAATAATCTCTCAGGCTTTCTGTGAAGGGGCTGGTGACACTTAATATTCTGATCACTACAAGCAAATCCACCTGGTATATAGTGTTTTAAATTGAAGCACTGCTGTGGCTATGCATTCTTACTGGCTCCTCTGTACAACACAATGGCTCTATTCAGAGAGAGGTAAATCTAAATTCCAAGCCTCTGGTGATCAGGCTTTTTTCCCCCCCAACTCCAGACTTTATACACCTTGAAACCGCATCTGTCAAAACACATTACCTAAACAACGAGATACATAAATACTCTTCCAAGTATTAAAGAAGCCCTGATTCTGCCATCTCACCCCATGCAAACCCCTTTTGGTATTAAATGGTGATAAAGGATCATTGAAAAAGTCTCCACTGTCTCTAAAGTCTGAATTACTCTATTCATCCTTAGACACTTTATCAATTTGTCCTTTAGCTCTCATGGAGGGTAACAGGACTGAGAAGCCAAGCTCCCAGAGACCTGAGAATACCCACTCATTCTCTAGGATCCAGGCTGACCATCTCCCACCAGCTTCATTTTGCAGAATTGCAAAGGTGAACTGGGACACACACATAAGCTTCTACTTGAACCAGCACAGATAAGAACCTTAGAAATGAAATCCCTGCTGCTTCTCTTTGCCAGCAAGAGGGATGCCAGCTCTAAGGAGTTCAAGTAGAGATTTGATAATGGACTCTCCTAACCCCAATTTTAATGATGAGCAAATAAAGGGGAAAGATGGATTTCGTTCCTGTTGATCCAAGGGAGTCCAACAGAGACAGAATAGAATAGTAGAAAGAATATTGAATTTAAATTCAAAGAACTTAGGATCAGATCTCACCTCTACTACTGGCAGAATATAGCTAGGCCCTCTAAAGTCGGATTATCTCTCTTGTAAGCTTTTTTGTGGTGGGGGAAAATCTGGGTTAAGTGACTTGTGCAGGGTCACACAGCTAATATGTTTCTGAGGCTGGATATGAACTCAGGGCCTGTGCTCTATCCACGGTGCCACTTAGCTGCCCTTATTGTAAACTTTTAACCCAACCTGTAGCCTCATTCACTAGACTTTGGTGACTCAAATCTTAACAAAACTTGGTTCCTGCCAACCAATTAACCAGCAGTTAGTCATGGAACCTTTATCAGTCCTCCTCCTTAAGGATTACTGTGCTGGGGTTCAGGAAGAAAATTGCAAGGCATACCCCTAGGACATTATGGACGTTAACCTGCATATGGACAGACATAGAAAACATATGGACAGTGGACAAACACAGGACAATTAGTGAAAAGAAACCAGGTCTTCCAGAAGTCAAGCTGCTGCTGATTCAGGTCAGGAGGTAAGTGGCCTATTAATGAGTCAAAGCATCAGAAGAAGACAGCTGAACCTGATATGGAAGGACACCCCTCAGCGCTTCTACTGATTCTTTTCTCTTTGAGACTCAGCAGGTGACCCTGACTCCGTCTATGAGGGCTAATGTTTCTTTGTTGGCCATTATGCTGTTAGCTCAGTGGTTACAGTGCAGTGTGAGTGAGGATGAAGGTTAGAGTTGGAGCCCACATGAGCCAATTTGCTTGGCTAGGCCCCACTGTCACTTTTTTTTCTTTTTCTTTTTATTGGCCAACAGACAAGTCAAGAGACACTGTTGTGCTTCCTACAGAGGAGAACCAGAACCATGATGACCAAGGTAAGAACCAGGACAGCAATCAGAGATAGGCCCAGGCTAAGGGCTGTATATTTTTCCATGAAATCTGGGTTGGGTTCCTGTGGGGTGTGGTGACTGAAGTTCACTGTCAAGAACACACGCCCAACAGGGGCATCTGCTTCTTTCACTGGCCACTGTTGGAGGGGAGCTGTTCTCTTTCAGGTCTTTGCAGAAATCCAGTCAATAGGAAGTAGTCTTCTGGGCTGGTTTGGGTTTCCACAGTTACCTCAGTTAACTATCCCCCACAGAGGTATAACACTGGGGTATAAGTGAGATAGTGCTGCCTATTCCATTGTTGGAAAAATTATTTAAAGTACATGCTTTCTTTGATAGCTACCTTTTCTATAGTACCTTAAAATTTATAAACCACTTTCATCAGCAACCCATTCTATAGATGAGAAAACTGAGATTCAAAAAGATTAAGTGTTTTGCCCGTGATGAGAATAATAAGTGCCAAAGCCAGGACTCAAACCTAGGTTTTCCAAGTCCAAGTCCAGAACTTTTTCCAGTATACTACACTAGTGTCTTGATGATGGATTGAATGTTGTCTTCATATGCCATGGCACATTATTGTTTAGTCCACTGGAATCAAGAAAGGAAAGTGATGCAACCAGCAACCCAGAGACCGGAGAAGGAGATGAATAGGAACTAAGGTTGGGTAATGCCTGGGGATGTGTGCATTTAACAAATGTCTTTGGTAATGAGGGCAATGATGTCTTCAGTAAGCATTTGCCTGAATGATCAATCAATAGGCAAGTCGTAATTGAGCAGCTACTTGGTTTGTGCCTGGCCCAGCACCTAGATGTTGTTAGGGAGACCAACGAGTTCCAGATATAGTCTCTGCTTTTGCCTTGGAGAGTTCATGGGTTTGCTACAGAGACAGCACATGGGAAAGTGAAATAAGTGTAGGCAGTTCTGGTTTGCAACAGTGCCCTCAGACTGCCTTCCAGGTGGGCTATGAATTACTAATTAATACCTTGAAAAAACATACTGATATTTAGTGTGGCATGGAAAACTAAAAGGGGAACAGAAGGTAGGCAGAGGACTCAAGAAAGTGGTTGCATGTTGATCTGTCTAACCTATCACTGAATTTAGCAGCACTAAGGCTCTGAGTTCCCAGAGATAAGATCACTCTTTAGCATGGGGAGTGGGGAAGGGAAGTCATGTGGCTTATGAAGCCGATGAGTGGAAGGCTAGGAATCAAAAGACTGGACTTCTTTCGTTTTCAAAAGAAAAAGTTGTAATACCCATTAAACATTCTAGGTTTCTTCTGTAAAGATTGAGGTCCTAACCCAGCTCCATTACAAGGAATTCTATAGCCCTAGGCTAATGCCTCCTCAGTGAGCCATTTGGACAGATTGTTTGTCTCCACTATCCATATCCTGCCTTCACTGCTTCTCACTGCCTCTGTGTGAGCTCCCCATACTGTAATCCCTTGAAGGCATAGATCAGTGTGGGTGTTGAGGGTACCAAACTGGTGTTGCTTGGCCTGGTGGGTGGTAAGTCAACAGGGTATATTCTGTTTCCCTCAGAATGAAACCCACAATGGCTAAAACTCTAGAACTAAATGTCCAACAATAGTGTTTCCCTTTCTTTACCCTTACCCTGATCTCCACTCCTAGTGAAATATGGAAAGTGGGGGAGGGAGAAGTACATCTCCCACAGACATGGAACCCAACTGTGTCCTTGGCATCAAACTAGGGCTCATAGAGTATAAAGGGGTGAAGCCTAGGTTCCCACATATCTTCAGAGCCCACCCCTCCATCCATCTTTTCCCCAACAGTGAGCCTTTTCCCGGATATCTGACAGAGACAACAAAGACTCTGTCTTCATTAATTCTCTATAAATGTCAACTCATTTGACCATATAAGAAAAGAGACAAATTTATATATGTGATCCTGAATTTGGGCCAGAGTTCATAAAACACCATAGTTTTTTAATGGTGTGACAGAAGGTAGAGTAGGGGAAGAGAGTTACAGAATCACAACATCCTAGAATTGGAAGTTACCTAAGTGGTCTTAAGCCCAACCAATATCTGACAAGGAATAGTCCTTACAGAGTGAGAGACAACCCACTACTTCCCAATTAGCCCGTCCTACTTTAGATAGATCTAATTAACAGCTAATAATAATCATAATAACAACACCTAGCATTTATATAATGTTAAGGTTTACAGAGAATTTTACAAATACTATTTTATTTGATCCTCACAACAACTCTGAGAGCTAGGTGATAATATTATCCCCATTTTATAGTTGAGGAAACTGAGTCATATAGTAGTTAAGTGACTTCTCTGAGGCCATACAGCTAATAAGTGTCTAAGACAGGATTGAACTCAGGTCTTCATGACTCCAAAGTCACTTCTTTATCCATTACTCCACTTAGGTGCTTCATACTTGAGACTTCCTTAGCTATGTATCCCTGGGCAGGTTACAACCTCTCAATCTCAGTTTACTCATCTGCAAAACAGGGATAATAGCAGCATCTATCTCACCGGGTTGTTACAAAGATGAAATGAGATAATAGATGTAAAATACTTTGCAAGCTTTTGAAGTATTATAAAATGTCAATTATTGTCAGGATTCATTTCCTTATGCCAATCCTAAATGTATCCCTCTATATCTCCACCTACTCCTGCCTTCTAAAGTCAAATATGACAAGTCTAATCCCATCTAAACATGACAGTCCTTCAATTATTTGAAGACAGTCACCATGTTTCCCCTAAGTCTTCTTTTCTCCAGTCTAAATATTCGTTGTATGGCAAACTCTTCAGTTTTTCCACCATATTGGTTACCCTTCTCTGGAAACACTGAAGTTTTTCAATATCCTTCTTAAAATAAGATGCCCAGACCTGAACCCAGTCCCCCATATGTAGTCCTCACCAGGACAGATCATATATGGTGATAGTATAGGTGGACTGTCAACTCTCTCACTGGAGACACTGTGCCTCTACTAATGCAGCCAAAAGACATATTTCCTTTTTTGCAGTGCTGCAATGTTCACTCCTATTGAGCTTACAGTCCACTAGAAACCCCAGATCTTTTTCACATCCATTCTTGTCTAGCCATATCTTCTTTAGGTTGTATTTTCCCATTTGATTTTTTTTAACCCAAGAGTAGGACTTCAAAATGATTTCTGTTAAATCTCACCTTATTAGATATAGGCTATTATTTTATCCTCTTTGAATCTTTTTGGACCCTGACTCTGTCATCCAATGTGGTATTGTCTATATCCCTTACTTCAATGTCATCAGCAAATTTGACTGGTATGTCACCTATGCTTCATCTCTCTCAGTGATAATGCTGAATAGCACAGAGCCTAGAAGCAATCTCTGGTGCATTTCACTAAAAATCTCCTTCCAAGTTGGCAACAACCCATTCATGTCTACTCTTTGATCATTTAGCCAATTCTGAATCCACTTCAATGTAGATATCCACCCCACACCACTAATTTTTCCATAATGGTAGCAGGAGATACTTCATCAAATTTTTCATTGAAGTCCTAGTGTAGTATGTTGATGGTATTCCCCTGGGTCTACCAGTCTAAAAAACCTGTCCAAAATAAAAAGAGTAAGTGGTTAATCTGCCATGACTTGATCTCGAAGTAACCATATTGACTCCAAATGATCACTGTTTCACTTTTTAAATGCTTGCGAACCAGATACCTAGGATCTCAGATTTGGAAAGGACCTCAGAGATCATCTAATCCAACATGCCCCTAAACAGAAATTCAGTAAGTGGTCATCCAGCTTTTGTTGAAGACCTGTGGTGAGGGGGAACTTATTACCTCCTGAGGCAGCCCATTGCACTTTGGGATAGTTTGAAAACTTTTCTTTACATCATGGTATAGTAGCAATTCTATTGGATCTGGAGTAGGAGGACCTGGCTTCAAAATATGGTCCTTTCTTGGGCTAGTCCCAAGGAGTATCTGTATCTGTAAATATGTATCTGTAAATATGTAAAATAATATTCTCTTTATTGTAGGAGATTGATTATTCAATGCTCTGTTTCTGCCTGAGTGGTAGAGATGGCAAGAGGTTGGGAGAATAGATCTGGTTCTTCTAGCTTCCATCTTTGAGAAAAAAAGACACATGGTTCCACAGTCTCTTCAGGGAAAGGTCCCTGAAGGGAGAGAGAGACTGAGAATAAGCTGATATAGAGAGGAGCAAGAACTTTAATCATGTCCATGTCAGCTTACCACACTAGAGACTTTGGGAATTTCCCCTGGGATGAGATCTGGATTTCCTCTCTCGGTTGATCTGAGATACCTTGCTCCCAGTGCTCATTCACTCTGTGTATTCTTATTTTCTTATCTACATAACTTCTCTGATTTCTGTTTGCTATCAGCTCACATAAATGGGTTTATTTCATGTCCACTGTGTTGTCTTTGGGTAACTGGCTTTTGGTGGGAAGGGAGTCAAGCCTTCAATATATAGCTAGAAATATTCCTTTCCTATTAAGGAGTAGTGATTAGGAGTGTAGCTTGAATCTAAAATTTATTTCCTCTATGCTAAGAATATTTAGGTGGGCAGGTACATTTAATTCTAGCTTGGTATCCTTTTTCTGAGGAGATCAGAGTGGCCAGCCTCTTGCCTTAGTTCCCTGCTCTCTTCCTGGCAGGAATCAAAGTCTCCTTGAAGAAGGGAAGACAGAGGAGACTATCTATTCATGGCTCCCTGTGAGCCACATCTAGAGGGACATATGTAGATTTGCATAATCTATATGAGCAACACATATCTTACATTGACAGGAAAGTCCTTTAAATACCTGAAGACAACAATTCAAATATCATGCAGCCATAGTTACTTTAATGCAAGATTTAGCTGCCTCTACATTAAAAGATCAGAGGACCTGGAATATGATATTCTGGAAGGCAAAAGAGCTAGGATTACAACCAAGAATCATCTATCCAGCAAAACTGAGTATAATCCTTCAGGGGAGAAAATGGGCATTCAATGAAATAGAGGACTTTCAAGCATTCTTGATGAATGAGCTGAATAGAAAATATAACTTTCAAATGCAAGATGCAAAAAAAGCCTAAAAAGGTAAACAAAAAAGAGAAATCATAAGGGATTTGGTAAGGTTAAACTGTTTATATTCCTACATGGAAAAATGATATTTATAACTCCTAAATACATTCTCATCATTAGGACAGTTAGAAGGAGTATACATAGACAGAAAGAAGAGGTGTAAATTGAAGAAATGGTATGACCATCTAAAAAAAATAAAATTAAAGGATGAGAAAGAAGAATGCACTGGGAGAAGGGGAAAAGGAGAGGTAGAATGGGATAAATTATCTGACATAAAAGAGGCCTGAAAGAGATTTTACAGTGGAGGGGCAAATTGGAGAAGTTGGGGGGGGGAAGCACTGATCTTTGCTCTCATCAGAATTGTCTCAAAGAGGCAATAATGTACACAGTCAGTTGAGTATAGAAATCTATCTTACCATACAGGAAAATTGGAAGGGAAGAGGATAAGAGAAGGTGGGGGGGCTGATATAAGGGAGAGTAGTTTATGGGAGGTAAAAGTTTGAAGCAAAACACTATTGATAATGGACAGGGTAAAAGGAGAGAGAGTAGGATTAATTGGGGGAAAATCAGATGGAGGGAAATACATAGTTGGTAATCATTACTGTAAAAAAAATTTACAGTGAGTTTCTCTGATAAAGACTTCATTTCTCAAACATAGAGAAAACTGAGTCAAATTTATAGAAATAAGACTGATTCCTCAAATGATAAATGGTCAAAGGATATGAACAGGCAGTTTTCAGACAAACTAATCAAAGCTATCTATAGTCATATAAAAATGCTTTAAATCATTATTGATGAGAGAAATGCAAATTAAAACAACTCTGATCTACTATCTCATACATGTCAGATTGACTAATGTAACAGAAAAGAAAAATGGCAAATGTTGGAGGGGATGTGGGAAAATTAAAACACTCATGCACTATTGGTGAAGTCACATACTGATTCAACCATTCTGGAGAGCAATTTGAAACCATACCTAAAGGGCTATAAAATGCATGTGCTTTGACCAAGCAATACTACTACTAGGTCTGTATCCCAAAGAGATTAAAAAAAAGGAAAAGGACCAATGTGTACAAAAATATTTATAGTAGCTCTTTTAGCAGTGGCAAAGAATTGGAAAGAGAGGGGATTTCCATCAATTGGAGAATGGCTGAACAAGTATATGATTGTGATGGAATACTGTTGTGCTTTAAGAAATGATGAGTAGGATGCTCTCAGAAAAACATGGAAAGACTTACATGAACTGGTGCAAAGTGAAATGAGCAGACCCAGGAGAATATTGTACACAGTAACAGCAATATTGTATGATGATCTATTATGAATAACTTAGCTATTTTCAGCAATACAATGATCCAAAACAATTCTGTAGGACTTACAGTGAAAGGTGTTGTCCGTTTCCACAGAAAGAACTGGTAGAGCCTGAATGCAGATCAAAGCATACTTTTACTTTACTTTATTTTTCTTGGGGGTTTTTTGCCTGTGTTTTCTTTCACAGAATGACTTACATGGAAATGTGTTTTACATGATTGCATATGTATAACCTATATCAAATTACTTGCCTTCTCAATGAAGTGGGAGGAGAAAGGGGGAGAGAATTTAGAACTCAAAATTTGAAAAAAAAGTTTAAAAAATTTTACATGTAATTGGGAAAATAAAATATGAAATAAGATTAAAAAACACTTGAAGACAGCTATTATGTCCCTGCCTAAGTCTTCCCTTCCATAGGACATATACATTCCCAACTCTAAGCTAACCTAGCCCTTTAGTCATAAGTTATAGACTTTTTCCCAGAAATTACCGCCAAGCTCATTAGTCTGTAGACTGAAGGCTCCATTTTATTTCTTTCTTTTTTTAAATTCAGCACCATGTCTGCACATCTCCATTTTTGCAGCACTTCTCATGTTTCCAAAACTTTTCAAAAATCACTGACAACAGCCAAGCAATCCATTCACCATTTACTTTTGGATGTAGGATTATTGAGTGTAGGCAACATGAACTCTTTTAAGGCCTCTAATCAGTCAATCAACAAGTATTTTTGAAGTGCTTACAGTACTCCAGGCACTGTGCTAGACACTTGGGATACAAAGACAAACAAACAAACAAACAATCCTTGACCTTAAGGATCTCACATTCTATTGTAAGAAACATGTATGTATGTATGTGTATATATATATATATTATATGTATATATTGTATACATAAATGCAAGATAATTTGGTAGGAGAGGGAGCCACTAGTGTCTTGAAGTGGGCCCCAGGAATGGGTTCATGGAAAAGGTGACATTTGAGCTGAACATGAAGGAAACTAAGAAATCTAAGAGTGGAGTTAAGAAGGGGAGAGCATTCCAGGCACAGACAGCCTATGCAAAGACAAAAAGATTGGAAACAGAATGCAATGTGTGAGGAGAAGCAAGAAGACCACTAAGCTGGACTACAGCATACATAAATGGGAGAAATGCTAGAAGTTAGGCTGTAACCAGGTGGTGAAAGTTCTTAAATGTCAAACAAAATAATTTGGATTTGACCCTAGAAATAATGTAAAGCCACTAGAGTTTATTGAGTAAGGGAGTGACAATATGCTTTAGGAAACTTGCACTTTAGGAAAATCCCATTGGCTAGTGTGTAGAGAATGGATTGGAGAGGAGAGAGAGAGTGATAACGCAGGCAGATCAATCAGGAGTTTAGTGCAGTTCTAAACGAGAGGGAATGAGGGTTTGAATTCATGTAGTCACTGTGAGTAAAAAGAAAGGAATGGCGATGAGAGATACTGTGGAAGTAGAAACAACAAACTAGCTTGGTATATGAGTCAATGGAGAGCAAAATGTCTCAGACCTGGGAGATTGGAAGGATGGTAGTACCTTAACTAGAAATAGGGCAATTTGGAAAAGGTTTATGTTTGGGGTTGAAAGATGAGTTCTGTTGCTTGAGAAATGTTTGAGATGCCTCCCAGGACATTGAGTTGGAAATGTCTAATATGCAATGGATGGTGTCTGAAGTATATATGGACCTGGGAGTCATTTGCACAAAAATGACATTTGCTGGTGGCGTGCTCTCTCTTTCTCTTCCTCACACCCTCTCAGCTAGAGTTCCCTCACTCATCTTCCACTATCTTCCTTTGGCAGAGCTGTCCATGGTGCAGAATTTAGCTATTTTACCCTCTCCTCCACAGACTATATTAGGATGGGAAATATTGCTTAGGTTACATTCCAGCCCACAAAAAGCTTGACAACTATACAATTGGTTCATGGTACTTGACCTCAGGTGGCCCCTCACTTCTGCTCAACTATCCTAGTACTCTACTCTTACTGGCTTTTTATCTCATTCCTCACAGTGACTACTTTAAACCTTTCCCTCCCTCCTCTCACCTGCCTGCTCACAGAAGAAAGGGTATTGCTGCTCCTTACTCAGGGTAATTCCTTTGCCTTTACTCTTGATGCCATTCCCTCCTCCCTTCTCCAGGAGGTTCCTCTTGCAGCCATTTCATTTCCATAATGCAACTTCAATCTCTCCCCCTCCATTAATGCTTGCCCATCTGCCTACAAATATGCTCAGTTCTCCCCAATCCTAAAAAAGCTTTCTTTTGACTCTTGTACCACATCCAGCTACTGTCCCATGTCTTTCCACCATTTCACTGTTACATTTTGGAAAATAAATTGTCTGTATCTTATGCCTCTGCTCCCTCATCAACATCTGTCTTCAGACCCTTACAATCTGAATCCCCTTACCATTCAATGCAAATAGCTATCAAGAGTCACCTGTGACTATTTAGTTGCCAAATCCAATGGCTTAGTTTCACTCCTCATCCTCAGCCTCTTTGAAGATTTTGACACCCCCTCTCCACTCCCTTAATTTCAGGGACACCATGCTCTTCTGGTCCTCCTCCTGACTCTTTAACTACTCCTTCTCTGTCTCCATTGCTGTCTCCTTATACTCTGTCTTTGCCCTTAAGGTAGGTCACCTCCTCCCCTGCTCCTCATACCACAGCTTCTGGTTCCAAGGGTGAGAAGGCACTGTCCATAGAACTATGAACCAGGAAGCTGAATAGTTTCTTCTCTTTAAGACCAAACTGAGGTGGAAGCTGGTGACCTTTGTCAGTATCACCCAAAATAAACATCTCTGATCTTTCTGACTAGCCTGCAACATGGTTGAAAAGGTAGTTCTTAGCTAAAAATCCTCTTCCCCTTGGGCTCAGTACTAGACTACAATATAAGTGGGAGATAGTCTGCTCTGTCTCCAATCTCTTCAAGTCCTGCTTTTCCCTTTTTCTGGGGAATTAAGGGACAATGCTAGCGTGTTAGAGGGTTACTCAGCACAATGAGCCCCAGTGGAAACGTCTCACTCTGAAGTTCATTTTTCAAAGCAGGTGGCACCGATCCTGTGTCGACTTTCACTTACATGAGTCAGCTTATCCTATAGATATGGGCTCATTATTTTATCAGCTCAACACTGGATGCAACAGAGTGACAGCCGCTCAGCATTCAATTACAGATGGGCTTCAGCTCGGCAGTGCTGCCCGGAGAATACAATTATAGCTGCTCTGCATTATAATCCTGAGCTGTTAAATATCCCAGCTTGTGAAGTTCCATCCTTTGATTGGCTGATTTTTTTTAATGAGAAAAGTTTTATTACATTTTGAAGAACATTAGTAATGATGAAACTCATACACCTACAGATTTCTATAACGAAGGCAGCCAAGGACCTAGGGGGTAGAACGGAAGTTATTCTTAACGTCAGATATTCTCCCTCCCACGGTGTGACTACAAGGTTTGAGGAAACAGAGTATTTGTAGCTGATAATTGCCTTGTGGATAAAAGTGGAAAATCAAGAACCAACAATCCAGGATGTTTCTAAAGGAAGGACAGAGCAGGAGAGGGGGGTGAGAGAGAGAGAGGAGAAACAGAGAAACAGCAGCAGCTGCGGAGGAGTCGGAATTAGCTCATGGATTTTGAGACTGACCTCAATGACACATCAGATTGGATGATTCCATTAGGAAACATTCATATTTTTGTTCACCCAGCAACAGCCGTGCTTGGCATGGTTTCCACTTAGGAGAAAGGCATCATAATGTAGAGAAAAGAGTGATGAGTTTGAAGTCATATGACTTGTGTTCAAATCCTGGCTCTTCTACTTAACATGTGTGACATTAGGTGAGTCATGTAAGCTCCCTGTACTTCATTTATTTCATCTATAAAATGAGGATCTTGGACTCAATGACCTAAGCCCCTTTCAACTCTATTTTTGTCATCCTATGTCCAATATTCTCCCAAGTTCTGGATTCCTCTATTATGGGAATCTTTTCAAAAGGTCATAGATTTAGAACTGGAAGAGATCTCTGAGGTCATCAAACCCAACTTCTTTACTTTAAAGATGAGGAAACTGAGGCTCAGAGAGGTCAACATATATCTCCACATTTCCCATCACAATGGTTAAAATATTTTTTTCCCTGAACAGAATGCTGATTTTTGAATTGCTTAGAAGATGGTATGTGATTCCAATTCAAATACTTGAAATCTTTAGTACCTTGTAGATTTGAACACAGGGCAACTGATTCCAGTGCCCTTTTTTGATTAGAAAATGCAGCTTCTCATGAAAGATAGATGTTCCCATAGGGCTTCTGAGAAGCAATCAGTTTAGCAATTTTGAACTTATGGGGCTCTATCTCCAGACTTCCATTTCTGACTTCATAGGATCCTAGATTTAGAGCTGGAAAGGATCTTAAGTTGTCATTTATCCAAACATGCTCATTTTACAGTTGAGGAAAGTGAGTCTTAGATAAGTGATTTGCTGAAGACCACACATGTAGTATCTGAGGAGCTGACTCTGGATCTAGCACTCCTTGTCTCCATTGTTAATGTAGCCTACCCATCCTCTATCCTCACTCTTCCAACTCCCATGCACACTGAAAGGTTGGCTCCCTAAAGGGCATCTGATTACTACTCTTCTCAGGGCTCTGGACATAACCCTGAAGGGCTGGGATTCTAACACTTGCTCTTGAGCCCAATTAATGTGTTCCTCATCCCATCAGAATCTGTTGAATTCCATTAGCTTTTACAAAAGGAGTTTACTGAGGTTTAGCAAGAACAGTAGCTGTAAAATATCCCCCCAAAAAGACTAGGGGCATACTCTCTTTTTACACACACAAGATTGGGAAGAGTAGGTTCAAACTTATGGTAAATAGTGAGGCACACCTGTAGTAAGAACATGTGACAAAAGGGTACCTCACACTGTAAGTTACTGGAAATATGCTTCTTCCTTTGTAGAGTACTCATGAAATTCTTCCTAAGACTAGCTCTCTGCTGGGTTCTGAGAATTAGTGTCTTTCCAGAGTACATAGCTGGCTTTTTTCTCTCTTGTGAAGTGTCATGATCCCTGAAGCTGACACCACTACCTTTCCATATCTATCTGCAGGTACTTCCTCTGTCATGGGCTACTACCTATTCAGTGGCTACTGATACTGCTTCTGGTCATGTGGGACCTCTCCTGAACTTGAAAGATCACTTGGACACTTTCTACTTGGAATACTAATTCACCTCAGATCCTGAAAGAATGAACACAAAATAAACAGGTGTGCCATTTACTCGATGACACATAACAACTGGCTGGGTGATGGGGCAGATGCCCTTCCTCTACCTTGCAGCTAACAGAAGTCACCTCCTTATAACTTCTGACTACTCCACTCAAATGAATCTAGTTTTTATAAGATTTAGTGTGGTATATCAGAAAGAGCACTAGACACAGAGGCAAGAGGATTTGGGTTTAAATCCAGCTAAGTGTCAGAAGCAGGATACTTCCTAGTCTGTAAAATGGGGACTTTAATACTTACAGCACTTATCTCGTAGAGTTTTTGTAAGGATTAAACAAAATATGTTTGTAAAGCACTTTACAAAACCTTAACGTGCTATGTGAATGTCAGCTATTATTAGCAACAATATCTTTTTAAATTTATTTTATTTTATTATTATTATTTTTTTATTTTTTATTAATAAATTTATTTATTTTTAGTTTTCAACATTTACTTCCACAAGATTTTGAGTTCCAAATTTTCACCCCAACTCACCCCTCCCCCCACCCCAAGATGGCATGCATTCTGAATACCCTTTCCCCTAGTCTGCTTTCCCTGCTATCTCTCCCCCACCTTCTGATTCTATTTTCCTGTAGGGCAGGATAGATTTCTGTACCCCATTTCCTGTATTTCTTATTTCCCAGTTGTATGTGAAAACATTTTTTTAAAAACATGTGTTTTTAAAACTTTGGGTTCCAAATTTTCTCCCTTCCTCCCTCCCCACCCACCCTCACTGAAAAGGCAAGCAACTCAATATAGGCTATACATGTGCAGTTATGCAAAACACTTCCATAGTAGAGATTCTGTGAAAAACTAACTCTATTTCCCTTAATCCTATCCCACCCCCCCACTTATTCTATTCTTTCTTTTGACCCTGTCCCTCCTCAGAAGTATTTGCTTCTGATTACCCCTTTTTCCAATCTGCCCTCCTCTCTAACATCCCCCTACTCTCTTGTCCCCTTTCCCTTCTATTTTCTTGTAGGGTAAGACAGTTTTCCATACCCAATTGAGTGTGTATGTTATTTCCCTCTTAAGTCAAATCCTATGAGAATAAGATTCACTCATTCCCTCTCACCTTCCCCCGTTTACCCTTCACTGTAAGAGCCTTTTCTTTTCTGTTTTTTTGTGAGATAATTTACCCCGTTCTACCTTTCCCTTTCTCCTTCCTCTAGTATAATCTTCTCTCACCCCTTAATTTTATTCTTCAGATATGACCCCTTCATCTTCATCTCACCCTGTGCCATCTATCTATCTATCTATCTATCTATCTATCTATCTATCTATCTATC
>NW_020954564.1:20663797-20682626 GCF_900497805.2 Vombatus ursinus | reverse complement strand
ATCTATCTATCTATCTATCTATCTATCTATCTATCTATCTATCTATCTATCTATCTATCTATCTATATGTATATATATAATATATATATATATATATATACATACATACATATAATTTTTCCCTCCAACTACCCTACTACTAACAAAAGTCTCATGAGTTACAAATACCATCTTTCGATGCAGGAATGTAAACAGTTCAACCTTAATAAGTCTCTCATGATTTCTCTTTCCTGTTTACCTCTTCATATTCCACTTGAGTCTTGTATTGGAAAGTCAAATTTTCTATTCAGCTCTGGTCTTTTCATCAAGAATGTTTGAAAGTCCTCTATTTCACTGAATGACCATTTTTTCCCCTGAAGAATTATACTCAGTTTTGCTGGGTAGGTGATTCTTGGTTGTAATCCTATCTCCTTTGCCCTCCGGAATATTATATTCCATGTCCTGCGGTCTCTTAACGTAGAAGCTGCTAACTCTTGTGTTATCCTGATTGTGTTTCCACAATACTTGAATTGTTTCTTTCTGGCTGCTTGTAATATTTTCTCCTTGACCTGGGAACTCTGGAATTTGGCTACAATATTCCTAGAAGTTTTCCTTTGGGGATCTCTTTCAGGAGGAGATCAGGGGATTCTTTCAATTTCAATTTTGCCCTCTGGTTCTAAAATATCAGGGCAGTTTTCCTTGATAATTTCTTGAAAGATGATGTCTAGGTTCTTTTTTTGATCATGGCTTTCAGATAGTCCAATAATTTTTAAATTCTCCCTCCTGGATCTATTTTCCAGGTAAGTTGTTTTTCCAATGAGATATTTCACATTCTTTTCTAATTTTTCATGCTTTTGGATTTGTTTTACAGTGTCTTGATTTCTCATAAAGTCAGTAGCTTCCAATTGCTCTATTCTAATTTTTAAGGAAGTATTTTCTTCAGTAATCTTTTGGACTTCCTTTTCCATTTGTCCAATTTTGCTCTTTAGGGCATTCTTCTCTTCATTGGCTTTTTGGACCTCTTTTGCCATTTGGGTTAGGCTATTTTTTAAGGTGTTATTTTCTTCAGTATTTTTTTGGGTCTCCTTTAGCAAGCTGTTAACTTGCTTTTCATGATTTTCTTGCATCACTCTCATTTCTCTTCCCAGTTTTTCCTCTACTTCTCTTACTTGCTTCTCAGAATCCCTTTTGAGCTATTTTTCTTGGAAATTTTGGATGACTTTGTTTTCTTCTTCTGGTTGCATGTTTTGATCTTCTTTGTCACCAAAGTAAGATAATATAGTCTGACTCTTTTTGCGCTGCTTACTCATGATCCCAGCCAATTCCTTGAGTTTTAACTCTTTGTTAAGGTAAGAGTCTGCTTCCAATGTGGAGAATATACTGTTCCAAGCTTCGGGGGTTTGTACAGCTGTTTTCAGAGATACTTCTAGGGACCTGAAAATTTTCAGTTCTTCCAAGGTGCTATGATAAGGGGCTAGGTGTTTCCTCTCTACCGCCACAACAAGCTCCACCAAACCCCCACTCCTCCTCACCCCAGGACCACCCCTCAGGACTGTGACCCAGATTCCAAGCACGGGCAAAGCAAGAGATTCCTGCCTTAGTTCTGGCAAAGAGATCCTTGCAATTCCCCTCTAATCAGTCACTTGATTCCCCCTCAATCTGTGGCCTGAAGCTCAGGAGGCAGCGGCCCACACTCCAGACTTGCGGCTGAGACCTAACTTCTTCTCTCATCGCAGTCACAGACTTTTCCCACTAACCTTCTAAGTTGTCTTTGGTGTTTTGTGGTTTGAGAAGTCTGGAAACCACCACAGCTGCCCGAGATTCAGTCCTCTAAGGCCTGCTCCAGCTTTGCTGCAGTCTGTGCGCCCAAGCCGAACTGCACTCCTCTCCCTGCCTGGCGTGATGTACCTTTCTGATCAACCATCCAGGTTGTCTTGGGCTGGATATTTGTTTTATTCTGTTTTTTTGTGGGTTCTGCTGCTTTAGAATTTGTGTAGAGCCATTTTTTCTAGGTATTTGGAGGAGTTTGGGGAGAGAGCTCAGGCAAATCACTGCTTTCCCTCTGCCATCTTGGCTCCACCCCCTCTCTTGGCTCCAGCCCCTCCTGAGTGATCAACAGCAATGTCTTAGCTACTGAATCTGCTGACCATTTTTTAGTCTTCATTCTACAGTATTCAATCTCTTTGCAGTTTTTGACCCTTTCAACCAACTTCTTTTTCTATGTACTTTCTATTCCTTTAGTTTCCATGACACTGTTTTTTGTTTTTCATTTGTTTCTCCTACCTCTTCTTTCACCTAAAGGCAGCTTGGCAGCACAGTGGATAGAGTGCTGGGCCTAGATCCAGGAAAACTTGAGCTTGAATTCAGCCTGAGATACTTACTAGCATTATGACTCTGCACAAGTCATTTAACCACTATTTCAGTTTCCTCAACTGTAAAATAGAGATAATAATAGCATCTACCTCCCAGGGTTGTTGTGAGAATCAAATGAGATAATAATCATAAAACACTTAGCAGAGTGCCTGGCACATAGTAGGTGCTGAATGAATGCTTGTTTCCTTCCTTCCTTTCTCCTCTGTCAGACTATAATTTGTCTCTTCTTCTCTAATTATGACTATCCCCTCAGGCTTTGTTCTGGATCCTTTTCTCTCTTTATCCTTCTTTCATTGGTGACCTCATCTGCCCTCATGGATTCAATTACTATTTTTCTGTAGGTGACTCCCAAATTTACATATTCAAAATTAATCTCTCCTCATCTCCAAATCACCACCTATTTGTTGGACAGCTCCTTCTAGATGTCCCATCAGTGTCTCAAACTCAACATGGCTAAAACAAAATTTATTATCTTCCTTCTCAAACCCACCCCTCCTCCAAGCTTCTCACCTTCCTTCCCATCACCAAGGCTCATAATTTTGGACCCATCCTTGGTTCTTTCCTCTCTCTAACTATCCATATTCAGTCACTCGTCAAGTTCTGCTGACTCTACCTCCCCAATATTTCTTACATCTTTCCCCATCTCTCCACTTATCTGGCCCCTACCATCTTTTAAGCCCTCATCACTGTTTTTCCTGGCCTACTGTCATGTCTCCTCTTTTGGTTCTTGGCATCCAGGTTTTCCCTTCTCCAATACATTTTCCACATAGTTGTCAAAATAATAGCCCTGAGTAAGAAATATGCCTGACCATGTTATTTCTTTAATTTTTCAGTGGCTCCCTATTGCCTCTGGATAAAATGCAAACTTCTGCTTGACATTTAAAGCCCTCCACAATCTGACTCTTACCTTTCCAAACTTATTTAATATTAATTTTATTCACCCTATGGTCTAGTCTAATTGGCATACTAGCTATTCCCCATATTTGGGATTTTTATCTCCTGTCTCCATGCCTTTGCATAAGCTGTCCCTCCCCTACCCTGTTTCTGGAATCCATTATCTTTACCACCTCTTGAAATCCTTTGTGTCCTGTATGATTCAGCTTAGATATTACCCTCCTACACAAAGCCTTCCTTGATTCCCCCACTAGTATGAATAAGGAATCAAGAAAATTATCATTCCTTGGAACAAAAATTACAAAATAAGTTGGAATTAAATTTCTTAAGCAGTAAATCCCAAAGCCAGTGACAAGAATTGGTTGTAATGCCTTGTGCACCAAGCTGAAACCTCAACCCTCAGATAGAAATGCAAGTTTGTGTGTGCTCAAGCCTAGCATAGTGCCTTGAATACAATAGGCACTTAACAAATGTTTGCTAAATTGACTTGGATTCTGCTTATGTCTAAAAGTCAGTTGTGTGTGATCATGTGAGCATGTTTTCCCCAAGAACTTCCATAATACTAGGCAGAATTATTTATCAGGATATTTATCAATTTATCAATTATTATCAAGAATGATTCCATATGATTGGAATAAGGGTTTTGAAATAAACCCTTGCATGTAGACTTCTCAGTATCCTTGGATGCATTAAAGGGCTAGTGGGTACAATTAACCAGGTACTTTGTTATGGTCAGGAAAGCTAATTTGATAGATAAATAATGGAGATTAGTCTCTTCTAAAAAGCACAAGGGGAGCTCTATCCATTTTTCTTGTTCATATTCTAAAGGTTATTGCCTTTCAGGAGGAGACAATGAGACACAAACAGTTCCTTGTTAAATGAGAAACTAGCCAGGCTTCCATAGTCTCCTCCAAGCTGTTTCTGTGGGATCTGGCATCTTTCCTGGGCATGAACACAGGGCTCAGTCTTGAGTACAGTTGCAATTTCTAGTTTTTTCCCCTGACATATACATACTACCATTGTCATTCTCAAGAAGCAAAGGGGTCTTCTGGAGATGGGGGTAAATGGACACTGAGCATCCTATTGGCCAAATGTTGGAGGCTCAGACCTGGGTATGAGAAGATGTGATGAATCTTCCCTTACTCACCTTGAACAAAGTGGTTCTCCAGGGCTCACCAACCAAGTTAGAGACAAACCAGAACCCTTCAGGGAAAGCCCCCAAACTTTCAAGATCTGGCAAGGATAACATTCAACATCAATCAATGCCTTTGAAGCTAAAAACAAAATCCATCTGATTCAATATTGTGAAAGTTTATGTGGAATTCAATCCCATTTAATGAACAATTAAATGCATTCCCTGGGTGTTGGGGGAGATAGATACAAAGTTTGGAGAAGACATAATCTCAGCCCTCAAAGAGCATACAGGCTAGCCATGGAATGATGCAAAAATAACATAATATGCAATATTGCATAATAAATGACTCAGAGATATGAAACAAGGTGCTAGATGAAATCCAAATGGAAAGGTTGTTATTGATATTGAAGTAGGATGATTTCATAGAGAAGGGAGTCCTTGAGTTAGCCTTTAATGGATAGGTAAGCATTCTATAGAAAATAGAACAGGGTGGACACTCCAGGGATAGAAAAGAGTAGACAGCCTATTCTCTTATCTGGGCACCACCTTGCAAAGGTATTAATTGTTATTCCCATTTCATAGGCAGGAAAGCTAAGGTACAGAGGTCAATTTGCAAAGACCTTTCAAAAACCCACAGGCACTGCTATATAGTCTTAGCATGCCCATCATACTCTTTTTTCTAGACTCTATGTCTCCTAGTTTGGTATATGTCTCATGTTCCAGAAAATATAATCTCTGTTGATAGATTTATTGAGAATGTAGATGGCAACCCATACTCTGCTGATTCTTTGATCTAAGATTTGTCCACTGTGTTACTTATCTCTCCTCTTAGTACTATTGGGCATTTTTCAAATAACACAATTATGTTACGAGTTGCAAAAAAATGAACTTAAACAATTATAACTTTGCAAATTAAATAAGTTACTCTACGTGTGTGTGTGTGTGTGTGTGTGTGTGTGTGTGTGAGAGAGAGAGAGAGGAGGGAGGAAAAAAAAAGAGAGACAGGGAGAGAGAGAGACAGAAAGACTACTGGGCAAGTCAAAGTTAAGTTACCCACTAGGTTTATGTAAGGAAGTAGAATTCTGTGAGCTAGGTCTTAGGTAAGTCACAGCTAATTCCCAGTCATTCTTCACATTTCTGTTCTTATCCTTCTGATGTTTCATATATCCATGACCTCATCAGTATGGGTATTGACAGTCTCATGTGTTTCCATCCTGTGCAATTCTTGTTCAGGTCTTTCCTTAAATCTTCCATAGAGAATCTAAGCAATACACTAGAAATCTGCCTGTTTTTGTTTTTTTTTTAGAATCTCTGGGATAACAAGGTGCCAACCTAATAACATATAATCCTCACCCAGTGCCTTGTGGCAATATACATTATCATAGCCCAGTCCACCTCACAGGATCATGGATAGCAGTCAACATACAGTCCCTGTTCCATCCCATCTCACAGAATTGTGGTGAGAATGAGATGTGATCCTAAATGTGAGAGCACTTTGTAAACTATGACAAACTAGAAATATGTGTAATAGTTGTGCCTGGCACACTTCAGTGTGAAGGAATGAAAGGCTTAAAGACTGTGTTGGGTGTGTTAAGGAGAGCTACATTTCACTTGGCTCAAATCCCTACCAGAAACTCATTTTCTTTTTTTTTTTTTTTCAGAAACTTGTTTTCCCTGGGGGCCTAGGAGGCTTGACTTCTTTCCTTACTTTTAGACTCACTGGCCACATGAATCAAAGACAAGTTTCAGTCAAAGAAAAGGAAAAATCCAGTTAAGTATAATTTGGCAACAAGTAATTCACTACAACCCTCCTTCCCCACAGAACCCCCAAGATCCCACACAGAGCATTTTCCAGGATCCCTTGTATCATTGGCACCCAGAATCTTCACATATTTGTTCCTCCATCTGAAGTCACTCCTAGGAGGGTCAACTTTGATGGTTCCATGAGTCTGCCGGGGTCCTGTTCTCTGTTACCCTTGCTTTGTTTTCTGCTCTCATCAGGTACTGTGTGTGCCTTTTCCTTTCATTCCAAACACCTTCCATTGCTCCCTTCCCCCTTTCTCTGAGCATGTCCATAAGAAAGAGGGCAGGGAATCTGAAGGAACTGACATGCACTTCAGGCTTTGTTGAATATATGATCTTCAGCTGCCTGTCCCCATAGATGAAGAGTTATGGAGAAGATTAGAGTATCAGTAAAAATCAAGCTTTAGAAATGTTGGTGGGAGACATGTATCTGTGGATTCCTTTTCTCTTGGGCTCAGACAATTTGGAGCAAGATAAGTTTGAACATCTTTTTGGAGGTTTCACTGAGGTATAGGGCAGCTAGGTAGTACAGTGGATAAAGCAGTAGGCTTAGAATCAGGAAGATCTGAGTCCAAATCCGGCCTCAGACACTTATTAGCTGTGTGACTTTGGGCAAGTCACTTAACACCTATTTGCCTCAGTTTTTCATCTGCAAAATGGAGACACATTGAAGAAGGAAATGGCAAACCACTCTAGTATCTTTGCCAAGAAAACCCCATGGACTTTGTCACTTAGAGTCAGACATGATGGAACAACCACAAAAAGTTTCAATATCTTTTTGGAGGTTTCACTGAGCTACCTCTGGTGTTGCCTGTTATGGCAATGGCCTCCAAACGTTTTTGATTGTGCATCTCTATCAGCAAAAATGTGTGAGCATGCACCTCCCCCAATACATGTACATTGTACAAATATTTCTACATTACATGTTTGTGTTACTACGTGAACAATTAAGAACATTATAAAACTTACACAAAATAAAAATTAAAAAGATAACATAAGGATACAATAATATTTGATCCTAGAATCAATAGAGAGCCGAGGAGTTTATTGAGTAGAGTAGTGACAGGGTCAGACCTGCACTTTAGGAAAAATCATTTTGGCAGCCATGGGGAGGATGGGTTGGACTGGGGAGAGATGAGTCAAGGAAACTCTTGTAAATAGTTCAGGTGGGAGGTGATGAGGATATCTACACTAGGGTAGGATCTGTATGAGTACAGTGAAGAGGACAGATGCAAAAGACATAATGGAATTGGAAAGGCTCATACTTGGCAATGAATTATTTATGGGGATTAAGGAAGAGTGAGAAGTTGAAGATGGGTATTGAGGTTGTGAACCAGGGTGACTAGAAGGATGAGATCATCCTCAACAAATAAGGAAGTTTGGAAAAGGGGTGGGTTTGAGAAGAAAGATAACATAATGGGATCTGAGAGGCAGATCACAACTCATCCATGCCTGTTCATGCTATGAAACTTGTCCTGCCCCACCCCTAATAAAAAAGGGTCAAGAGACACCCGCTGCAGCCACCAGGTGGTCTGGGAGTTGAGAATGATAGGGAGTTAAGGCAATTTTCTCAGTGTCACATGTGCAGATTCTGCTATGAGTATCCCAGTCGTGATTCGATTATAATTCCTGAGGAGCCTACGTCCAACTCAGAAGGTTGGGAGTTTGCATAGGGAGCAAGGGTAGCAAGGATCACCGATCTAGACTTAAAAGGGATCTCAGCAGCCATCTAATCCAAACCTTTCATTTCAAAAATTATTAGTAAACTGAGACCAATGAAACTAAGTGACTTGCCCAAGGTCATACAGGTAAGTAAGTGTCAGAGGCAAGATATGAACTTAGCTCCTCCAGAGAAAAGGCTTCCCTCTTCTGTTACGTTCTGCCTCCCAAGTGTGGTTGTTTTGGAGACAAGCACTGTTATTAACTCTTATCAGGAGAGTGGGATGTGACCCATCTTTCCGTTCTCCCATTGGTCGATAATATACCCCTTAGGAATCTGGGCATGGCCCTAGATTAAACTTTGGAGACCACTGCCTTATGACATTAGTGCTATCCAGTAATGGAATGGTCTACCTCTCTCATTTTAAGTCTTCAAGCAAAGGGTGGATGCCCGCTTATGTTCTAGACACAATTCTTATTCAGAAAGAAGTTGAAATAGATGGCCCCAGAAGTCCCTTACTACTCAAAAATTCTGTAATTCTTTGTTGTCTGTGTTTCTGTAGGACTAATTATCAGGAGAGTAGGTAATGAATAGGGCAGCACAGTGGATAGAGTGCCAGGCCTGAAGTCAGAGAGACCTGAGTTCAAATCTGACTTTAGGCACTTACTAGTTCTGTGACCCTGGGCAAGTCATTTAACCCTGTTTGCCTCAGTTTCCATATCTGTAAAAGGAGCTGGGGAAGGAAATGGCAAACCACTCTAGCATCTTTGCCAAGAAAACCACAAATGGGGTCGTGAAGAGATAGACATGACTGAAATGATTGAATAACAACCATGAGGTCATGAATTGATGTCATTCTCATATTTTCCTCACAAAACAAGGGAAACACCATCAGTTTCAGGATCTGCAGGTATCATGGCTCCTTAAAAACACAGTATATCAAAACTACCACCCATGCTGCCACCTCTGTATTTAGCAAGCACAAGGCTAGCATCTCCTATTTAAACAAAAAGTTCCTGCTGATTGTAGAGGAGCTGAGAGACTACAGCCACAGCTGGGAGATTGAAGTCTGCTGTTTAAATATCATCTGCTCCTTGTGCAAGCACAGTTTCCTAGGATTTCTTGGCCAACCAGGCTAACTTTGAGATCTTAGCTTTATTCGTGAGGTGACTAAGGAATAACTCAGTGATAGAATTGTAACAGGGAGCATGACATTAATGTACTTCATCCCATGGGAGCCCCAGCTACTCCTCCCCCATGCAGTTCAGTGTAGTGGAAAGAGTGCTGAATTTGGATTTGGAAGATCTGAGTTTGTATCCTATCTCTGCAACTTACCTACATAACCCTGGGCAGGGCACAACCTCCCTGGGCCTCAGCATCCTTATATGTACTGTGTCCTTATATGTTCAGGCTACAGGAGATGATGGCCCCTAAGATACCTTCAACTATAAATATGTGATCCTATGATCTAAGGAAATCCTCCCAAACTTTTTTGATCATATACCCCATTAATAAAAAAGTTTTGAGCCTACATATTTGTATATGTATATTTACATATTTATAAATTATATATGTGTGCATACATATACATATATAAGTACTATTCTACTAACAGCTATGGACATTATGAAACTTACATAAAAGAGATAAAAAGGATGAATAAAGATAAAAAATATTTTATCATAGAGTCAACAGGGAGGCATTTGAGTTAACTGAATGAATAAGAGGTGACATCATCAGGCCTGTCCTTTAGGGAAATCACTTGGGTAGCTGTATGAAGGATGTTGTGAAGACAGAAATGAAATGATTCAGCAGTTGGTCAGATACGTGTGATGAGGGAGAGTGAAAAGATGAAGATGAAACTGAAATTGTGAGCCCAGGTGACCAGAAGGATAGGAGTACTCTCAAAGGCAATAGGGAATTTTGTAAGAGGGATGGTTTTAGGGGAGAAAGATGGTACGTGATGCACTTACCTTTGCAATCCATCCATGCCTATTCATCTTGTGAGGTTTACTTGGTCCATCCCAGGGAAAATGAAAAAGGCTGTGTGCCCTGAGCACAGAGCCTTGGGTACCTGCAGCAACTACCACGTGATCTGGGGAGAAAGGAGTGGGTATCCTGGAGGTGGGGTTTTCTCAATGGCACCTGTTTAGTGAGTGTCTCCATAGCAGTTAAATGTCCTGAGCAGCCTAGGCCTGACAAGGAGGCAAGGAATTTAGAGGCTTGGACTAATGTGGAATAGTCAAGATAGAGGGAAAATAGTAGAAGATAAAGATAGGAGTGGTTGCATCATGAACAAGCCCCATAGTTAACTTCCTTGGGAAGTATGGGATTCAACCCATCTTCCCACCTCCTGATTGGCTGATCACATACCCTTAGGGTCAGGTTTATCACTCCCATTTTGGACCAGTCAGGAGTAATTCAACAAATCATTCATTCAGCAAGCATTTATTAATTTGCATTTTATGTGCAGTTTGTATAAGACAGTATCTGCTCTCGTGGAGCTTAGTTCTTGCAGGAAAATAAGGTATACATACAGGTAACTATAATATATAATATTATATGATAAGTACATTGGAGAGATGTTGAATAGCATACTCTGGGAGATCTGAGAGGGAAGGTGAGTTTGCTCTCAGTTTGCACAATGTCTTTCCCCCATATAACAAACTGCTCTGGCGAAGTGGAAGCCTGGGAATGAAATATGCATTCTGATCTCAGCTCTGCCACTAACTCGCTGTGTAAGCTTGGCTAAGTCACTTTTCTTCCATGAGTCTTAGTTTCTTCCTCCATAAATGAAATTGTACCAGATGGTCTCTAAGCACTCATAGCTCTGGCAAGCTAAGCTTCTAGTCCACAAGAAGTCTAGGGAAATGAAAACATTTCTCCAGCCTTGACCATCAGATAGGAAAAAGGACTAAACATATTTCCTGCTACAATCATGTATCCCACCCCACCACATCTTTCTCAGTGATTGATAATGAAGTCAACATGACCATTACTGTGAAGGGCATGACAATTTATTGCCCTGTGGCTCTACTCAGAATCCCTACAATTCCAAGATGTAGGATTATCTAGGCTGAATTTTTGAAGTTCCTTCCTCTCTCATACCCATCCATGACAGCTCTGGCCTTCCATATCCCTAGCTTACTCTTTCCTACCCCTCCACTGTGCCCTCATAACTCCTGTTCCATTGTTAACAAATTGATCCCTATATTAAACCTGTACCTTTTTTTTATTAGCAAATTGCCCTCTATAATAGACCCCAAGAAATTACAGTGTATATATTTTCTATTGACTTACATTGGTACATGTTGTTTACCCCCAATAAATGTTAAGTTACTTGAGGGCAGGGACAATTTTGTTTTATCTTTGTACTGTTAGCACCTAGCATAGAGCCTTGTGTACCATTAAGTACCTAATAAATGTTAATTCAATTGGACTGAATGAGCTAATGTAGTTCATATTATCTTAAGTAAGATGAAATGGACATTGCTAAATTTAAGGTTCATTCCTGACTGCATTTGCACATCTCGGGCAATGCCTTCCATTGGTCCATTGACAGGATGCCTTGACCAATGCGTACCAAAATGCTGCATTGCAGACATGCAGACTTGGGTTGCCGAAGCAATGAAGGGAAGGCTGGGAAAGGACTGAGATAAGCAATAGTTCCTCACTTCACTGGAGCACTACTACCCAATTAATTAAATCCACCAATTAAGCAGAGGCTAATTTCTTCCTCCTCCCTCTCCCCCTACCCCAACTCACACCTTATTGGTCCTTGTCGAAATTTGCTTTTGCAAGAAAATAAACTGATGTTGGGAATTGACTTTAAAGAAAACAGAGTATCGGAACTGTCAGGGCCTTTAGAGATTGTCTAGTGGGGTGCCCCTTTATTTTGCAAATATAAAACTGAGGCCCAGAAAGGGAAAGGGACATACTTGAGGTTACACAGCAAGTTAGTGGCAGAGTCTTGACAAGAACATAGGTCTCTCCACTCCAACATTCTTTCCACTGCCCCAGGCTGCTTCTAAGCACAGATTCAACCTAAAAAGCTGCATTTTATTTTCTTGCATAGGCCACATCAATGAGCTCACAGATCAAAGTGAGTATGTTTTGTATTTATTTATTTGCTCTTTCTTCCCAGTAAGCTCCTTGAGGGTAAGGACCGCTTTATTTTTGGTTTTGTATACTTAGCCCCTAGTCCAGTACCTGACACATAGAAGGAAATTAATAAAGGCTTGCTGAATTGAATTGCTTCCCCAGGCTTGGACAATGATAATCAGTGTTCAGAATAGTGGACAACAAGGCCTATCTGATCCTTGGTTAATAAAGAAAGTTTCCCTGAAGTACTAGCTCCAACACCTCAGAGCTAAGTCCTGAATCCTAATCCCTTGAAACCCTAGAGCCCTGAGCCTTAAGCCAAGCCTATCTTTGGAACAGATGATTCTGACATCCATCTTCCTGAAGACAGGGGCTGGACCTGTTTGGATGGTCTCCTAAGATCCCTGCTGACTCTAAGAAATACACAAATCTATCTATTAGAAGTGGGTCAACCTGGGTGCTGTTCTCACTAAAAGCTGGTTTGGATATCTTGATTCTTTTTATTTTACTGCATTTAGGTGCTTGAAAGACATTGTCTGAGGTGGGCAAGTCGGTCTGATTTTCAAAGAAGGGAAGAGTATCAAGTCTGAAGCTGATGGGTTGACGAGCTTGATTTCAATTCCTGGAAAAATTCTAGAAAGAATTAAAAGGATGGTTTCTGAGCATTTAGAAAAGAGGGACATAAAGAGCACACATGAATTCATTAAGAACAAATCATGTCACATTAACCTCATATCCTCTTTTTATAGGCTTGATAGACTAGTGGTTTGGGGGATGCCAAAGACATAGTATATAATGTTAGTTTTCAGCTAGGCATTTGATAGTCTTTCATGATATCTTTGTGGAAAAGATGGCAAATTATGGGTAAGAGATTTAGACTAGGTGATAATACTTAGGTGAACTTCAAATGAGTCAAATGACTATACTCAAAGGATAGTGGTTATAAGGTAAATGCCAACTTGGAGGCATCTCATGAAGTATAACCTAGGGAATAACCTAGACCTGTGCTGTTCAGCCTTTTGATCAGTGGTTTGTAAAAGGTATAGGTGCATTCTGTTCATATTTCCAGATGAGATGAAACTAGGAAGACTAGGCAACATTTTGGATGACTGAGGTCACTGAGTTATTACCCCCAAAAGGTCTTGACAGGCAAGAACAATAGGCCAAATGAAATATGAAATTTAATAGGGATAAATACCCATAGAATGTTTCAAGACCCAGAAGACCTTTCTTGAATTGGGTAGATCACCAATGGAGAATTTATGGAAACACATGGATAAGAATTGCATAGAAGTGTGGTAAGAGCAATATCCTAACCCTTCTTCCCAATGAGATTAGAGTAGTTTTTTTTCATTAAAGGTGTTGAGACAGTCCTTGAAACTTGGTTGGCTCAGGGGACTAGGGACTCATATTGTTGATGTTACGTCCTCATCAACTGAAAATAAAAGTTACAGGAATCTGGAGGTCCAGGGTAGGGCTCTGGTAAGGTTTGGCTGGTAGATCACGGTAAGACAGGGAAAGGAACTTCATTCCACTGCATCAGCCCAAGGTATCTTCAATACCTCTCCTTATTAAATATCTTTCTCCCACTTTGGCTAAGTCAGTCTCCTTTTGTTAACTGTTGAATGACTTACAAGTGCCTCCTTTTTCTTCCTATATTGAATCCAAACTGCCAACAGACTGACCTGAGTCAGGCCCAAACTAGAACAAGAATTTATGGTTGGGTTAGGATCTGTACTGTTGGAGGGCAGGCCCAAAGTGGGGAGATCATGGATTCATTGGTACATTAAAAAATCCTACCCTTGGGTTCAAAGAATTAACTGCACAAGTGTAAGATGATGGAATCATATCTAAATGATAGCTCATGTGAAAAAATATGGGAGATCTATTAGAGTACAAATTTCATATAAGTCAACTTTGTAACATGGCAGGCTGAAAAAACAAAAAACAAAAAAACTGGTACACTTTTGTTTTTTGTCTCTAGCCAGATCTGTGATTTTATCAGTATTGGGAACTTTTGGTGTGGAAACTCCCTTTAGCAATACAGATTGGCAACCCATCTATACCTTCTAGTCTTTGGGAGGTTAAATGACTTGTTTGTGGTCACACACCTAGAATGTGTCAGTGGTAGGACTAGAACCTGAGTTTTCCTTATCTCAAAGCTGGCTCCTGAGCCCTTCACTGAGAGCACCTCTTAAGGTGCCATAGGCTTCAATAATGAGACACAGTATCCAGAAGAAAGGAGGAGATCTCCCACTGCACTCTGCCCTGGTCAAACTACACCTGGAGTATTGCATTCAGTTATGGCTATCATATTTTTTTAAAAATTGTTTTTAAGTCACTGCTGCATTTTAATTACAAGTTACATAAAACTTTATACTAATCTGCATCGAGCAGACATTTCAACAAAGCAATTAAAGTTTCACACAAGCTTTGACTTGATTGGTGTTTAATGGTCTTGCCAAATATATTTCTATGTGTAGTCAGCAACATAACATCTTTGTGTTCCTAAGTACCTGTTACATCCTAGTAAATGATTTATTTAGCAACCCTAATTATACTACAGACTAGGCAAGGTCCAACATTTCCTGTCTTTTTCACTCTTTGTATCTCCCTATCTGTTCAAATCATCATGTTTCTGGGGGACCCCTCCCCTCCAATATGCCCAATGATAGAAAATTGTCCTGACAGTCAATAGGGAATCCTTCGTCATGTTGCCGCAATTTCTTCAGATCTCAGTGGTGCAGTGGATAGGATGGGAGACTTGGAGTTGGGAAGACCTGAGTTCAAATCCAGTCTCAGTCACTTGGTAGCTATGCGACCCTGGGCAAGACACTTAACCTTTGTCTGCCTCAGTTTCCTCATCTCTAAAATGGAGGTAATGATAGTATATACCTCACAGAATCGTGAGGATCAAATGAGATACTTGTAAGAAGTTTCGTAAAACTTAAAGTTCTATATAAAAGCTAATTGGGGAATGGCTGAACAAGTTGTAGTAGATCGTGATGAAATGTTATTGTGCTATGTAAGAAATGATGAGCAGGATGATTTTAGGAAAAACTGGAAAGACTTGCATGAACTGATGCTGAGTGAAATGAGTAGAACCAGGAGAATGTTGTACACAGTAACAGCAATGTCATTCAATGAATTGTGAATGACTTAGCTATTCTCAGAAATACAATGATCCAAGACAATCCCAAAGAATTAATAATGAAGCATATTATCCACCTCCAGAGAAAGAACTAACATTGTTTGAATACAGACTGAAGCATGCTATTTTTCACTTTCTTTCATTTTTTTTCTTTTATTTGAATCTTCTTGTACAAAATGACTAATATGGAAATGTTTTACATGATTGCACATGTATAATCTATATAAGATTGTTTGCCATTTCAGGGAAGGGGGGAGGGGAGGGAGGAAGGGAGGGAGAGATAGAATTTGGAACTCAAAACTTAAAAAAAAAACAACAAATGTTAAAAAGTTGTTTTAACATATAATTAGAAGAAAAATAAAATATATTAAATAAGTTTGGGGAGCAGCTGATGGTCCAGTTTGGCTGATACCTAGAGTATGTAAAAGGAAATAATGTGAAATAAGTTAGTTTGCAGTAAGATTGCTGCTAAAGCACAGCCAAGGTGAACAAATTTTATTTGATCCTGAAGGCAATAGGGGACTACAGAAAGTTTTTGAACAGGAGATAACAGTTAGACCTGGGTCTTAAGAAGATAATTTTGGCAGCTCTATAAACAAAGGATTAGGGGAGGGCTGTGTGAAATGGAAATAGGAGGTCATCAAAGACAAATTTTCCCTCCTTTCTAATGGGGCTGCCTTTGGTCTGCCTACAAAGAGGCCAAGCTATAGTTCCTGAATACCTTCAGTGTGCAATGGATCTCCAAAGGATTCCCGTCCAGGCTTATTTTAAATTGCTCTCCTTCCCAGGTTCTTTGTTCGGGCCAGCCTAATTGTACAACTAACTCTCCCTCCATTTCATCCTGCGCTCCCCTGCCTCTGGGATTTGTGCAGGCTCTTCTCCATGCCTGGTACATACTCCCTCCTCATCTCCACCTCCTCCCTGAAACCCTTCTTCTTCGAGGCTCAGTGAAACCATTTCTGATTCCCACCAGACAAAAGGATTTCTCGTTAAATTTTCCTAATGTCTGGATCTGTTATTTATCTCTGTCACACTCTACTTAGTGTCATACTTCTTTGTAAGCAGGTCATATCCCTTTTCCTCATTCCCCAGCAGACTATAAACTTCCTGAGGGTAGGGACTATTAAGTTTTTGTCTTGTACAGGACTTTGCACATAGTAAGCACTTAAATGTCTGCTGAATAGTATTGAGTCCACCCACCAGGCAACATTTGTGCATAAGAAGCTCTGGGGTATGATCTGAGAGGGGTCAGACCAACGTCAGGACAAATGCATTTACAGAATGAAGGGAAATATCCAATTAAAAAGGAGCTGGGCCCCAGGAGTAGAGGAACTCAGAAAGCTCTGATTCCCATGCAAATGTCTATAGTAATAAAGTACAAGACAGAAAGCAGATAGCAAAAGGGATTAAGTTTCATCCAAATTGTCCATAAATTCAGCCTCTTGTTTGAAAGGGTTTATAGGACCTCATTGTTGCTTTCTTATGTGTGTAGGCTGTTAGAAAGGGATCTTTTAATTATGCTTTTCACTCTTTGGCTGTGGGTAGAGAGACCAGCCTTAGCAGAGGTGACAAGGCGGACATCCCTAGAAGACTGGAAAGGGGAAGGGAGGACCAGTAATAAAAAGTGTATCCCTATGTTTCTGGCGAGACACCTTCCCCAGATGACCTTGGGGAATGTCCACAAAACTATGACGCTCAGCCCTAGAGTAGAGCCCAAGAAGTCCTCCCTGCCTAAAATATCTTCCATTACCTGCCACTGCATCTGGAATTCTGCTGTTAGTTTGAAATAGAAAGAGTCCTGGATCTGGAGTCGGGCGTCCTTGGATTCAAATCCTGGTTCTGTTTCTTTTTGCCTGTGTGTTATTGGGGAAGTCACAGCCTTTCTTGTGCCTCTGTTTCTTCAGCTGCAAAATGAGAGGATTGGATTCAATGACCTCTGAGGTCCCTTCCACATTTAGACCTATGCTCCTGTGGCTCCCAGTTAGATATACATCTAGGAGAGACCACACATTAATCCTTTTGTTGTTGTTGTTTAGTCCTTTTCAGTCTTTCCTTGATTGACCCTTAATACCTTTGCTCAGTAGCATACCTCCCTAAAAGACAATTAGGGAAACTCCCTACAAAGATTAGCAACTGCTGTGATCATTCTGGAATGAGCTTGGGTAAGAAGTCAGGATGAGGGAAACAGTACCTCTGGGCACTCAGACTTGCTTTTATCTAAGAATGCCTTTACACTTTTAAAAATGATTGAGGGCCTCGAAGAACTTTTGTTTTTGTGGGTTATACCTATAAATGTTTACTGTGTTATAAATTAAAATAGATAATTTTACAAAATATATTAATTCATTTAAAAATAATATACTCATTACATATTAACAGATTTTTTTAATGAAAATAACTATATTTTCCAACACAAAAAGATTTAGCAAGAAGAGTGACATCCTTTTAAATATTTTTGCAAATAATTTTAATGTCTGGCTTAAGAGAATATGAATTGATTCTCATATTTGCTTCTACATTCTGCATTAGAGGGAGTTAGGTGGCACAGAGTAAGTAATGCTTGAGTTGAAATCTGGCCTCAGATACTTATTAGCTATGCAACCTTGGACAAGTCTCTTCTGTTTGCTTCAGTTTCTTCGACTGGAAAATGGAGTTAACAATAGCACCTGCCTTCTAGGATCATTGTGACGATCAAATGAGATCATATTTGTAAAGTTCTTAGCGTGATATCTGGCACATAGTAGGCTCTATATAAATGCTAGCTATTACTATTGCATTCAATCTGTTGTGATGTTGTTTTGGTTGAAGTATATGAAGAATATAAAGTCTCATGCAGATATGTAGTTGGAAAAAGGAGGAGTGTTTTAATAAGCAAATAACATCTTAGGATTATTATGAAAATAATTTTGTCCTTGTGAAGAGGGTGAAGGCTTTTTGGGGTGCTCCTAGATGCACAGAGGTACCCCAAGATGGTGGGAAAAAGCCCATATCGCAGTGCTGAATCTGCCTGAATGAATTCACCTCAGATTTTCTTCCAGCCAGAGAAAAAGTTTATTAAAAATGAAGCATATAGGCCAAGCTCCCAAGGAACCCAGACATCAGTGATCTAAATGGGGGCTAAGGTGGTCAGGTGACACTCGTAACTGGGCTTGAGAATCTCAGCCTCTGGGCGTGAAAGGTTCTCAGCTTCTGAATGGGGGCTGGGGGCTAAGGTGGTCAGGCCAGGTGAGCATGAGGCAGTCTCAGCCTCTAGGGCATGAAGAAAGCTCAGTGTCTGAGTCGGGGCTGGGGTGGATAGGCCACGTGAAGCCCGTGAGGACCAGTGGGCATGAGGGGTCTCAGCCTCTAGGTGTGAAAACAACTCAGCATCTGAGTGGGGGATGGGGGCTGGAGGCTAAGGTGGTCAGGCCAGGTGACACTCATTGTGAGCGGGCATGGGGGTCTCAGCCTCTAGAGGCATGAGAAATTCCCAGCATCAGAATGGTAGAAAGGTGAGTCTTAAGTACAGAAAGACTAGGGGAGAGGTCTAGGAGTGGCCAAGCAGTTTGGAGTGACGGGAGGAGGGGTCTAAGGAGATCTGGATGGCACCACAGTGCCTGGTAACTGAGTGGCTAGTAAGCTGGGATGAACAGAACTCCTGGGTCCTAGACCGAATGGCGTCTAGCTAGAATTAAGGGTGGCCAGAAGGGGGGGGGGGGGGTTGGTTGGGTCCCTTTGGAAGGTAATAAACAAT